>NW_019272139.1:12972-192221 GCF_002738345.1 Cucurbita maxima | reverse complement strand
CGAATATTATAATATAAAATATATATTATAATATTCTTTCAAATAGTTATATTTAGAATTATTATTTAGATTTTTTTTTTCAATTGGAAATAAATTTAAATAATAATAATAATAATAATAACAGAAACGGGACCGGTCCCGCGGTTCCCTGCTGCTGTAACAATTTTGCTTACGCGGGCTAAATCTTGCAACTCAAACCCAATATTAAAAGGCCCACGGCCTCCATTTTCGGGTTTGGTCCAAAAAAACTAAAGAGCCCCCGCGGGTACCGAAGAATTCTCTCCCCTTCTCTCTCAATTTGAATTTTTGCGCGGACGAATCAGCGCGAGGAATCTCGTTCGGATTCTGTGCAAATTCCGGCAAAGGTAAAGGAGAAAATAATGGCAGAATTGATGGAAGCTACTCCGTCTGTGTCTCTAAGCGTCGATCTCCAAGCAGTTCGCAGGTTTCTCTATCTTGTTTCTGTGTGCAGTAGTTATGTGAAACAATGTATAATTAATTGGACGACATTTTTACTCTTATTGAAGTTGCATAAGCGAGATAGAAGAGTTGCAGAGATCTTTGGAGGAAGATGAAGCTTATACGACGGATTCATTAGGTTCTGAGAAGTTACTGAAGGAGTGTTCTCTCCTTCTCGAGGTTTAGTATCGTAGTTGATCGTACTTTTCTTCATCTCTTAAAATATCTTTCGTTTTTTTATTTTTTTTAAATATGTGGCTCTTTTTCTTTGAGATGTGCAGAGCAGACTACAGCAGACTCTGTCAGAATGGTCTAACGTAGATAGTTTATTGGGGATTGATGATTTAGGTAATTTTGTTAAGCTTGCTTTTAAATTTCCGTAGGTTGGAATGCATTTGTATGCGTGCATTTCAAATTTTCGTTCGCTGTTCTTTTAAATGGATTTTCCTTCTTTAAGTTACCATTACAATATTATCGACTTGTATTTACTTTCCTGCGTTTTGATCGATCTCTCCGATGCTTTTTCTTCATAATTTGTTAAATCTCTCTCTAGATGCATATGTTGAACGTATGAAAGAGGAACTTATCGCGGTGGAAGCTGAAAGCAGCAAAATCTCCAATGAGATCGAGGTTCTTAAGAGAACCAGTATAGAAGGTAGGACTGTTTGTTTATCTTTTAATTTACACTTCTTATCCTCCTATTTGTGTTGACGTCCTCATTTTGCTTCCAATTACAGATTCGAATAAATTAAAGATGGATCTTGAAGTATTAAAATTGTCGTTAGATCGTTGTGCATCACAGGTTGGTCTATATTACAAACAAATTTTTACAACACCAACAGTTACTGGACTAGGATGAGCGGATAGAGACCAAAATTTGACATAAATTTTCTAAAAGTATGCATTGCTTGAATGTTGAAAACGGATTATATCGAACAAGTCCAATTAGCGGAAGGTGAATGTTGATTGTATTCACTTGGATTTCAATAAATCTTAGGCGAATTGAGAAATAAGGGGGGAGCAAATGGAGGAAGCTATAGGAAATGCGATGTCTGACAAATTTTCATCCGACTCAGCTTGATCCTTCAGTTATTTAATCGATCTGATTTATCATTATGTAAAAACAGAAGAGAATAAATTCTTTAATATATTGGACAAGATATTCTGCAAAGGTGTTTCTAGACTACTACTAATACTTGATGTTGTTTGTGTCAGCTTTTTTTTTCAAATGATTAAGTCCACTTTTTTGTTATTTTCAATTTAATTTTTTCTCTAATCTTTTCGGCCTAATTTGTGATTAACTTAGCCTGATTATAGGCCTAATTAACGTTCCTACCAAGTGAGAATGTCTATCTATCTTCACGATTTCGTTACCATCTTGTAGGACCCAGAGAAGGCAACATTTAATTGCTACTCTGTGAATGGTGAAGATCAAATGGACATGACAGTTGAGCGTGAATGCAATGCCTTTGAGGTTATTTCTGTTACATTGATACATCTAGCTTCTTCATTTTTTTATAATCACATGTTCTTTATTCAATTAAAATCAATTACAAGCAAGTTTCTATGCAGCGTGCAATTCAATGATGCTTACTTATACTGCATGGTTCCATTTTCTGTTTCAATCTTTGCTTGACATTGTAACTTAATGACGAGCTATCAATATATATGGTTTGACTAATTCTAGACTTTGGGTGATTTGGATGGCTACATCCTAATCTTAGTCCATTATCAAACATTGTGGAGTCCGTTCTCTGCTACCGATAAACTGCTAGTTGACCTAACTCTAATAGCATCACAATGTGAAGGTGACACAAGAGGGAGTGACTCTCGTGTCTGCGAACCCTATGTGAGACTATTAGGGCTAGACCGACTAGCCAAAATAGCTTATCTACAGTAAAGAACAAATTCCATGAGATTTGATAGTGGACTAGAATTAGGACTTGATCCACTAAGATTAGAACCTAAAGCTTACAGTCATCAACTATTTACGAGACTGTTTGTACACCTTCCAGGTATTGGAACTCGATAGCCAGATTGAGAAGAACGAAAGAACTCTAAAATCTCTGCAGGAACTAGATGAGATATTTAAAAGGTAATATGTGTTTCGAGATATGAATTGTTTGTATCTAGTATTGATGCTTCTCTCTCCTTTCCTCCCTTAATCTTTCTCTCTCTTTCTCTCTAGTTTGGATGTTATTGAACAGGTCGAGGACACAATTGGTGGTCTGAAGGTCATTGATGTCACTGATAATTTCGTTCGATTATCATTACATTCTCATCTTCCAAACTTGGAAGAGTTTTCAAGCTTACAGAGACTTGAAGGTATGATTGAGCCATCCGAATTGGATCATGAGTTGCTGATAGAAGTTTTGGAGGGGACAATGAAGTTAAAGAATGCTGAGGTATCCCTTTATCTCGTTAAAGTACCATGACTTAATGCATCCACGGATATTATTTGAATTCAAAATCTGAGTAATTCCATCTGTTGGCACCTCTGCCTCTCTTATTTATGTAAATTCTGTTGAAGGAGAATAATTCAGTTATATTTGCACAGATCTTTCCCGGTGATGTCCATTTGCACGATATCATCAACGCTTCAAAGTCCTTCAGGTATGTTCCTATAAGATGTTAGAAACCACGACTCTCCACAATGGTATGATATTGTTCACTTTGAACGTAAGTTTTTTGGCTTTACTTTTGGTTTCCCCAAAAGGTCATGTCAATGGAGATGTATTCCGTATTTATAAATCCATGATCATCCTCTTAATTAGCCGATGTGGTACTCCCCACCAACAATCCTCAACATAAGATCCTTGTATAAATTTGGCTCCACTGTAGTCGAGAAGAATTGGGAGGATGGTGGCTGTTTTTTATAATTAGACCTTGATCGTTACCTTTATAGGAGTGAAACACAGTTCGTCTGATAAAAAGGGAAAGCTGAACCAAAACAAGCCATTAATGATAATAGAGTTGACTGCTACACCAAACTGCTCAAACTCTAACCTAATTGAAATTAGTTCGGTTTTAGAATTCTGAACACATCTCCAGTCCAATTTTCCCTTAACTAACCAAATGGTCTCATAATTGTTCAGTTCAGTGGGTTTGATTAGTTCCTTTAGGTTTTAACTTCTTCCCTCAGGCAGCTATGCCATAGTTGATTGGAAATAGTATGCAAATATGTCGTGGAATATTATATTTGTTTCAATTTTCACCCGACAAGTAGATTGTTTCTTTATTTCACTTCACCTCTACCGAAGGTAGTACATCTTACAATAAAGTCATAATCCAATTGGGGCTATTTGGTACAAAAATCTGTTTCGTAACTCAGAGCCTACTAAGGCAGTGATTAAAAAAAAATAAAAAATTTGCCAAACGCTTTGGGTTGCTAGGAACTAGAATCCTGGTCCTTCTTTTAGGATGTAATTTAAGTAGGCTTATATGCCGAAGAGATTCTCTTAATATTTGTCATAAAATTTAGTTTAAAGCTTTCTTTGGGCATCTGTTAAAAACAAATCCCTTTTTATGCAAGTTATATCCATTTTTCATGTAAGAGAAAGAGAGAGGGAGAGAGAGAGAGAGAATTGATTTCTCCTAAGTTTTAAATGCTCATATATCTGGTACAGAATTCATTTCTCCTAGCTTTACGTACTTTTATAGTCTTATTCCTTGACATATTCTTGTCAAATGTTTGATTTGATATTTGGAGGATGAAAAAGCCTTCTCATAGTTATAAAATTTCAAATTAGAGCTACTGTTTTATTAGCGTGCGTTGTACAACTTTCACCAATTATATTGGTTTGCTGGAATCGGATATGAAGCTATTTGAGTTTAATTGAAATGACACGATGGATAATATGCAACTTTTTTTTAAATAATAAACATCATAGGGTGACAAAGCCTCCATTTATCCGTCATTGTAATGATTTGGCTACAATTCTGACCGGGTTTTTCACTTGTGGAATAGGAAAGCAATTTCTCTGACCCATTCATTGTTTTTGAATGAGCAGCAATGTTTTTCACTTGTGGAATAGGAAAGCAATTTCTCTGACCCATTCATTGTTTTTGAATGAGCAGCAATTCTTCATTGGAATGGTTTGTGAGAAAAGTACAAGATAGGATTGTTTTATGTGCTCTTAGGCGATTTGTTGTGAAGAGTGCAAACAAATCGAGGTGAGACTCCTAAACTTTTCAGACTTATTGTATGATTAAAAATAATGCAGAACATAGGGATTTTGTTTTCTTCTTCTTCTTGCGTAGAAGTCCGATTTCCAAACCGAAATTCCCCAGTAAAATAATGTAATAATATCTTTCAGTAATTTTTGAGTCTGAAGTAATTACTCTCATTGCAGTCATTCCTTCGAGTATTTAGATCAAGACGAAACGATAATATGTACTATGATTGGAGGAATTGATGCAGTCATTAAGGTATCTCAAGGTTGGCCATTGTCCGATTCTCCTTTGAAACTCATATCTCTCAAGAGCTCAGACCATTATATAAAAGGAGTTTCTTTAAGCCTCATTTGCAAGGTGGAGGTAAGATGGCCCCCTCTCAGACCATTATATAAAAGGAGTTTCTTTAAGCCTCATTTGCAAGGTGGAGGTAAGATGGCCCCCTATTTCCCTTTTAGTTTTTTAGTTTCTATTCGTCTCTCTTTGATACCTGAAAAGCTAACTTAATCTGATTAGTTTTAGCTCAATTTATGATCTAGTCCCCTGCTATGAGTATATTTTTCAATTTAGTTTCGACCATTCAAAACGTTTCAATTTAATCCATTACGTTTCACTATTTTTTAATTTAATTATTGATGATAAACTTATGTGGCATAATACTTGGTGAATTGACGAAAATTTAGATTGGTTCGAAAATTTAGATTGGTTAATGATAAGCTTATATGGCATAGTACCAAGTGATTAGACGAAAATTTAGGGAAAAAAATCATTTAAGAGAATAATCTTTTTTTCTTTTGAATTTCTGCCAACTAGTTTATCATCTACTAATTTTAATGTTTTTGGACTAAATTGNAATCGAAAAAAAAAAAAAAAAAAAAAAGAAGCTCAAGACACTTGGGGATCTAACACATAATGAGATATTTAGCCAACCACTTAGGTTCTTATGGTTGTCATTAGGGTGTTGTTATACGTGCATGCATTTTCATCCTCTGATTGTGTTCACATTCTTCAGAAAATGGCAAATTCCTTGGACGTTGGTCTTCGCCACGATCTATCAAGCTTTGCAGATGCTGTTGAAAAGATAATGAAGGAGCAAATGCACTTAGAACTCCAATTTGACAGTGCTTTATGATGATCTTATTGGATATTTCAAATTTACAATCACGCCAATTGAACACAACGAGATCCTATATACAGGTAAGCAAACTGAACATCTATCTACTAATACAAGTGCTCAGTAACTGATCATTTTTCATGCTGAAAATTTTCGCTGAACTGCTAATTGCTATAATATATATTCCTTTTTGTTTGTATAGATTAAAGACTTCGTTGCTCTGTTGATTTATCATCATCATTATTATTATTGATAATTAGGATATCGGAAGCTGTATTTTTTGCATCTTGCTCATAGCCGTCCCAAAATTATCTAGAGAATGTTAGGAATCTCGAACCTCCATAATGCTATGATATTATCCACTTTGAGCATAAATCACGAACCTCCACAATAGTATGATATTGTCCACAATGGTATCATATTCCTTCTAAATGCTAGAAATCACGAGATCATTATAATTTACCAATTTTATTAAGTTTTGAATCTAAGGCTTAGAATTTGGGATCTTAGAAAACCATCCGAACAAAAATTCAAGCGATTGAGATATTATACATTTATTCTAGCCTGGCCTAGGAGCTTGGAAGATGGATAGTATCCAAACAATTCAAGTTGATACCAATATATGATTGGGAAAATCTAGGAACTTGAAGGACATCTCATTTGTATGATTGTCCGTATCAACAACAATCAAATTACTCGCAATTAAAAATAAAAATAAATAAATAAACTGTCGAAACAATTACAATTAGAGAATCAGCAAAACCAAAACTAAATGTTGGTGAGAGAGAGAGAGAAATCTAGAAAACCTCAAACCTAATGTAAGCCAGTTTGTGTAGAAATTTGAATTGTATCCTCAAATGTTAGCTCTCGTAAGTTCCTTCCTTCTATCGATGAAAAAAACTATGAAATTTGAATTTGTACCTCATATAGATGATAAGCCAAAGCCAAAGCCAAAGCCAATCTCCCTTGAACTTCATTTTGCCTTTTTGCGAATGGGCCATATTGTTTGCTTCTTACAATAAATTGTACCCTCGCCATGGTTCCTGGACTGAGAGTGGCCTGTGATCATCTGCTTTTACGTTTTGTTTATTCTGGTGCTAGCTAGTTAGAATTTGTGGTTGTACTAATAATAAGTCATTTGGGGGACCTAGAGACAATGGGGACTTCGGAGGAGGTGGAGGAGGAGGAGGAGGAGGAGGGAGAACTCCCCATGTCCCTGGTTTTATGTAGGAGAAAAGTTCCAGAAAGAATGGTAACAAAACCGCATAATTCGGTTGCGATTTGTGATGCATTTTGTGAATCCCATTCCTGTAAGTTATTAAACCAGACCAGAGAGAAGGGAAAAAAAAAAAAATAAAGGATTAGGAGAGGGAGAAAACAAAACAGACTTCGCCATAGAAAGTTATTAGCTATTGGATCGTATTAACTATTGAGTGTACTATATATATATATCTGTGTGTGTGTGTGTGTGTGTGTGTATATATATATATATATAAAGCCTTATCTACCCCTCTACTTAAAACTTCTAACTTTAGAAGCAAACAAAACTCAAACTAAGGGTCCAGAGTAGCAGCACATGGAATATAAAAAAAGAATAAAGGGCTGTAGTTTTAGAAAAATAGAATTTGTTCTTATGATTTGATAAATAAAACTTCACAGTTAGTTTCAATGGTCAATTATCTTGTGTGCCACTGAGGTGACCTTTAATATTTGGTTAATTATGTGGGTTAGGTAGTGTACCCGCTTTATTAAGCTATAGAGATAAAATTCTATCTTTTAAAATTATAAAAACTAGAATTTTTTTTTTCCACAAACTATAGATATTGTCTATTTACTTTTTAAACTTTCAAAATGACTTGGGTAGTCTTAAATTTTAGAATTTTTAAAAAGTTCCATCAAATTTAGAAATCTATTAAATATAAAATTTAAATTTATATATAATAAATTAATTAATTTTCAGAAATTAAAATTATAATTTAACTGCCAAAATATCCATAATTTCAAGTATAAATATAGATATGGTGCATGTGCTCATCAATGTAAAAGTCTATTAAGTGGGAAAAAAAAATAAAAAAGAAACTGAGCTATAAATTATTACCTTAAACATGATCATACTGGCAAGAATGGTGAGTGATGTGAACATCACGTAGTAAACAGGAGATACTACAGCAGTGTTAAAGGTATCCAGCGCCTGCAGAATTGAAACCAAAAGTCACACCTCTCTTAATGGTAAAATAGGAGATACTCATGCATTTCTAAACTTTACAAAGAAAAATGGATCAAAGTATCATTTTTGGTCCATGTAATTTGTGTTTTATTCTTTTTTATTTCATGCACTTGAAATAGAGCTTAAAATTTACACTGTTAGCTTTTTTTTTTTTTTTTTTCTTAAAAAGAAAAGTCCTTATCAACGTTTCATTTATAATTTTATTATTATTTAACTAATTCGATGAAAATTATATGACTAGTCTATATCCGTGAGAGTTTAGACAAACAATTTCAAAAAGTCTAGAATGTGATGAGATAGAGAGATGCAAGTGCTTTGAGTTTCTCTAAATAGTACCAAAGCTACTTATATTGAGAAACTAAGTTTAGAAATGTTAAAACATTTCCTCTCATTCTATCCTCAGGTTTTTCTAACCACAACTTCAACATTGATTTTCATTATACCTAATAAAATTGATGAAATATTTTTTAAAAAATAGAAACAAAATATGACTTTAGGTATTTTATTGATATCTATTCATCAATTTTTTATCAATATTTTCATAAAATTGGGAATTTGACATTTTTATCAAATGTCAACACAGTATATTATACTATAGAATAGATGTCAATGACATCACATTATAATAAGAAATTAATGTTTGCACTTCATGAGATAGGAAGAAATATATTGCCACCCAAAATGCTTCCTAAGATGGGTGAGTCCAAGATAACTTATGGAAGAATAAAATGTACTTTTACCCATTGAGTATTTCACAATTTTTATAGTTTTTGTAAAATAATTATTAAAATAAGAGAAAAACAGCTATCTATGAATTTCTAGCTAACCAAATATAGTAAGTTGTCTGGTAAAATTAACCAGGGTGCGCACAAATTTATTCAAACATTTGTTCCACTTGCCTAAAGTGCTCGAGGAGGAATGAAAGGAATATAAAAAAGTATTTTGTTGAAATTTTAAAAAGTGCTTTTACCTAATTAAAATATTCAATAATAAAAAATAGTTTGGAAATTAGTGTTTTACTTTAAAACCATTTTTCTTTTTTTTTTCAACCAACAGCACAAACATGTCTTAAAATATGACCATATTAATCAATAGAAACGTAAGAATAAATAAAAATAAAGTTTTGAGTGAGCAGGCTGTATGGACGTACCTTGTTTAAGTAGTTCACCTGCAAAATGCTACCTCCTAGCACGATGGCCGTAAAAAACCACGTCTCAAAGTACTTGAACTGATTCATTCCTGAAAATGTCAGCTTGAGTGCAATTCCAACTGCTTTGACGCTCATAACCTACAAATTAATTCGAAGTTGATTGAAGATATGAGAAAAAAGATTGGAACTAATAAAATGCATGAATTTGAGTGATGGTAAACAAACCGTAAGAGAACCCATGAGAGAACAAATTCCAACATAAACAACCATGTGCGTTTGTCCATATTTTGGCGCGTATCGAACAAGAACCACAATTAGAACCAAAACTATGATGGAGTATACTAGAAAACCTGGTAAGAACCAAATTATTGTGTCAATCTAATTGTGATTAAATTACATGGTTGAAGTAAAAAAAAAATATACAATGGTTGAAGAAAAAAAATTACAATGGATAAAAAGAATAATCTACCTTCGGGTTGGTAAAAAAGGGGACAAAAGGTAATTTGGTATAACTTTATCCTTAATGTTTTAAAGGTAATTTTACCAACTTTTTAATTTCCGTTATAACTAAAACTTTTAAGATATTAGGATAAAAAATAACTAATAGGGAGGTCATGACATTAATTATAAAAAAAATAATGATGTAAAAATCATAGTTTGAGTTTAGTCTAGTCTAGATGGTGAGTGTTGGATTGGTACATAACAACCATGGAATTGTTACATTTGGTCAAATGGTAAATCTAGAAGGAGATTTATAGAGTAATTACTAAAAAAAGGGAAAATTTTATTATAATCATGAAATTAGTAAAAGTTGGAACTCTCAATATTTATCTATTTCAACAAAAATAAACCTCACATCACAAAAATTTTAAACTGATCAATGCATGACATTGAAGATGGAATGAATCTTTCAAAGATCACAATTTTTTTTTTTAAAAAAATATAACTTTAACATTGTTTTTCTATAAAAAGGTTCATTAATTTTGTACTAAATATATAGTTTATATTATTGAAAGCACGTGGAAATATTTATGAATGATTTTTCAAAATGAAGTCAAGTTTAAGGTAAAAAAAATGTCATTCCCTATTAAAAATGTCCCCAATCTTCGATCAAAACTACCGAATTGGGAAGAAAAATGAGGATATTTTAAGTTTAATGGTGTGACAACTATAAAAAAACATGCAAACTCTGAAGCATGGAAATGTAATATGGTGAAGCAAATGACAAACCTGGCTCTGTAGCAAGCATCCAAACTTCCTTGACAGACTCAATATTTCTCTCCTGTGGAGCATGCAAAACAATAGTTGTAGATCCCACCACACAAAGAACACACCCTAGCATTCCGAAGATATGTAGCTTTTCCTCCAAAATGAAATGAGCGAGCACTGCACTGCATAATGGTGTCGTTTAATTAAATTACTCAACTCTAAGCATACTTAAACCACATATTTCCGTATCATAAAATAGTAAATATGATGGCTACGTTAAGACAAATATCTCAATATTTGTCTTATAATACAATATCAAATATGATATATATGTTAAACTACAGTTGAGGACTAAATATCATTCCTTCCCATGAATGTATTCGGTTTCCTATGAGCACAGTATATAGTATCTAAGCATTAACTGATATCAAAAGTACAAAAAAAAAAAAAAAATGCCTTGAATTGATACATACCTGAAAATTATACTCAAAGCTCCCAAAGGGGTTACGAGAATTGCAGGAGCGTATGCATAAGCAGCGAAATTAGCAATCTCTCCAACAATCACTACACAAAATGAAACAAACTGATTTAAAAGCAATCTTATGTGTTTCTTGCCTCTTTGCTTTGGTAATTAAACAACAGAACCGTGAGAATTATGTTCTTCATTGTAATTACTAGTGAACCTGCAAATGCTCTTGCAGTTATCCAACTCCAAATCGCTCTTCTCAACAAATAATGACTCAAGAAGCCTTATAATGATAGAGGAACTCTGGAAAAATTCTCAGTCATTATTACGTTTATGAACAAAATATTACCAATACCTCAAAAAGTTGGAACAAGTTAGCCAAAAACGAGCCTGTCCTTTCTTTTGGTAATTAAATACTAATATGCTTTTGCCTAGAGAAAGGGAATGAAGGACGAAAAGGAGAGGGATGCTCTACTTATTTGCACCTTATCTTGTAGCATTCACATTCTAATCTAAGGATGCTTCGACTTCCTAAGTCTTAACTCTACTAGGAATTGGAAAAAGAAACACCTCAAGAGATGAATCAGCTGGAAAAAAGAGATATTAAACAGACAGGAGCAGATTTTGGAAACTTTTCCGACAAATCTGAGTCAAGTGCAAGTGCAAGTGCAAGTGCAAGCGCAATAATGCTTTCAAGAGAACTGCTGCTAGTTGTTAGTCGAGGTTTGAACAGGATAAAATTATCGTAAGTAACCAAATAAATGAAGAACTTACTACTGATCATTCCAGCCCACCACATAGGTTCATACAAGTACGAATATCCTCCTGAACCTGATCACACCAAAAGAAGTGCAATTAAACATAAGACATGAAGAGAAAGAGCAAAAATATGGCGAAGAATTCTAGATAAAGTTCAAGATGTCGATCCCAAACCAACACAAAACTGGCTATCAAATCAGTAACAACACACATTGCTTCAACTTTTACGTAAACGTGAAATTCAACCAATAGATGCAATACATCAAATCGAAACTCAGAGGCGATCGAAAATGCTAGAATCAACCAAACCTGCTCTGTTTCCAACAGCACCGGCTTTCATAAGACCTTTCTTCTTGATAATGAAGCTACTACCGATGAAGATACTCGAAGAGACGGCGAGAATGAAGCCACGGACGTTATCGGAAGATATTCCCATAGCTTATACAAACAAAAAAGAAAGCCTCAGAGAAAATCTTCCAATGCCGAAATAGACGATCCGGTAAGTTCCTGCGGACACGAACAAATTCCTTTAGAGAGAAAGCAAACGACGAATGCATTACTATTAGTGAGTGAAGCTAGTTGCAGATACAGAAATGGCGAAAATGGCAGAAATTAGACCTTCATAGCATCAAATTGTTGATGGATTTGGAAGCTGGAGATTGAGGAAGGAACGATTCGGATACGAAAGTGAACGGAATCGGAAAGGAGATGAAGTGGCAGAGAGGGAGAGAGAAAGGGGAGCGTGGGAATTGGAGGCGCTAAGTGGCAAACGGTGAATCCGTTACCTTCGCTTTTTGTTTTTAATTACAAAAATGTGTCCCCGTCTCCGGTTTATTTTATTATTATTTTGTACAATTTTCCACATTATTTTTTTATGTACTTTTTTTTAAAATAAAAAAAAAAACCTTAAAAAATTAATGATAATTTATATTTTCATTTAAAAAAAAAAAATTATCCTATCATAATAAATTCAATAATATTTTATTAAAAAAATAATCTTTTTTTTTCTATTACCTTAATTTCTAAAAATTCAAATTTCATTATTACATAAATATATAATATAATTATATAATTATATAATAGGTTATGACAATTGTTTCTCACTCTCCCTGTATTCCGAGTTCAAGTTAAACGGACATCAATACGTTTACCTTTGAATTTCACGTTTTTACTTTCTTTTTCACTATGTATTAGGGGGAGGAAGGTTAATTTCTATCTATCGAAGTGAAAATTTTAACTTTCGATCTTAGAAAACTAAAAAATTATCTTCCGTTTGAAATTTAAAGACCAAATAGAAAATTTAGAAGATTTTTTTTTTTTTTTCATTGATTTCAAGTAATTAATTTTAGAACAATATTTATTATTCTTTATTTATGAAAAATAAATAAATAAAACGTTGTAAGTTATAAAATATTATCATAAATAAATCAATTAAATTATTTAATTTTCCAAATTGCGTTTTTAGTAGTTTGGTTTAAAAATCAATTAAAAAACTTTTTTCAAAAGAAATTTTCAATTAAATTAATTTTTTTTTTCCAAAATACCAATCAATTTCTCTTACCATTTAAGCATTCTAAACATTGTTTGATATTCAATACTACAATATAAGCATTCTAAAAATACATGGATTTGCTTCAAATAATCAAAGTTCTTCAAAAACCAATATACAATATGCATCTAAACAAAACCTAAGGGCTATTTTGATGGGGTTTGTTTTGACTGATTTTCAATGTGCTAAGAACATAACTTTGAAATTTAGACTACGTCTCTTGGAGCTCGACCTACCCTAACCAAGTTAGCATAGACATAGTGATGATTCAAGCTGTGAGGTTCAACACTATAGCTCGGTGCTCGGTTCCTTCAGAAACAATAGACTGAGCATGAAATAAGACATCCAAGCTGTGAGGTTCAACACTAAACCTCGGTGCTCGGTTCCTGAGCATGAACTAAGATATCGACATCCACCTCATCAAAGTTGGAACCCGAGTTTGAAACCAAAGGCTGCAGCTCTCATACCATCGTTTTGCAGGTTATCCTACCAAGAAATGATTTGAAAAGGAAAGAGGAGAAGAAAGGGGAGTGGGAGGGGGGAAAAAAAAGAACAAACACCAAAGAGAAAAGGCCAAACAATATCCTATTCCAAGGCACAACTAGCAATCAGGCATATTATTTGCACTCCCACAGACAATCCAACCTCAAATTCATCAATCATGGTGGTTTGTTTAGCTTCCCTTTCAGACTCTATGACATTATGTCCTACAAAAAGAAGCCTATTACTTGAGGTAAGGGAAACAGAAAAGAAAGCTAGCACAGCACATACATCCAGTATCAGCAAAAGACTCATTGTAGCACAAACATGCACTTCCCTAGCTCCTCAGACACAACCGAATCGAGACTTAAGGTTTGCTTCGATCATATACAGCTCATTTATTTATGGTCTATATACCAAAATAATAGAAACCAGACCTATGATCTAAGAAGCTAATCAAATAAACTGCTATAGATTTCCCCTATAAATATCTTCTTCAACCAAGCATACAAAAAATACCTGTTGTGTATATATATATACATATATATGTTTGCAATTCACCAATAACAGAAAAGCTTCCAAGTGAGACAGCCATTCTGATCATACCCAGAAGGATGAGATTTTGAAGCATTTTATCCCAGCAACATTTGGTTTCGACCTTTAACATTAGCTTCGCCTAACGAAAGTAAGATTTTGGAGATTGGAGAAGAGGAAAGAAAAAGAAAAGAAAAGAAAAGAAAAGAAAAGAAAAGAAAAGAAAAGAAAAGAAAAAAAAGAAGAAAGAAGAAAGAAGAGATATGAGGGAAGAAGACAACAGTACCACAGCAAATTGCAGTGCATAAAAAAAGAACAAGATTTCCTAAGCATACACTAATCACCGTGTAAACGATCCAGGACTTAAATGGAAGCTTGCAGTTAATAACTTCCCACTGCAAAAGCATACCTTTGTGTAAACAAGAGAAAATCAACCCGATAAACCTCCAACGACAATCACCCCGATTAACCTGCATGTATATTCATAGAACAGGTCCAACGCCCATTCAAATGGATATTAAAATAAAACCCATGCATTGGCCAAATCAAAAGAACTTGTGAGCACTAGAAATCCAAACATAAAACATGAGGTATTTTGATTTAGTATAGGAAGAACCCTCAAAATAAACTTCAGTTCCAACCATAGTTACCCTTTCAGCATCGAAAAAGAGAATAAATAACCAAAGAAAAGTAAAAAAGAAAAGACGAAATACGATCGTACTTCAATTCCTAAGGCATCAATCCTGGTGCAGACAATTTTATCGCAAATTCACCATGAAACAAGGAGGTCATAGAGTTCAACATACATCAAGTATTAAAAGAAGCTCGCTACAGATACTGGGTGTCTTGTCTTGTAGACAAAAGGACAGCAAGACTTCAAACGCTTAAAGCAGACCAACTTCAACCTGCAAGAGATAATCAAAGACAAAAGACATGGATGAAAACTAGAAATCAGAAGAATTTTCTGAGCACCCAAAGAAATGCAAACAAATCTTCTATCAAGTAGCCCTTTCTCATATGATGCAGCAATGGATGCCTTTGGATATGCCATCAAGCCTGGCTAAAATTGTTGAGAACGAAATTTGATCCGGGTTATGAAGGTATTCAAGTCCGCAACTGTTTTTGTGATTTATGAGATACACTAAACCGCTTCCATGTCAAATTTTTAATTTAACTCTGCCTCCTCAACGTCAATCGCCAGAAATTGCATCTGTATTAAGGCAACAACATCCAAGAATCGACTCGTATCAATATATGTAATCAGGAAAAGGGAAGCCAAAAAAAAAAAAAAAAAACGCATTTGAACTTACCAACTAATCAACTTGCTCAATGGCAGACATTTCAATTTTGCTCGATTCCTCAACATTGGAATATTGGGAATTTAACCCTTTTCTACCCTGATCAACTTCTGTTGGCATATCATCTATAACCTTTGAGAGACTAGCTTCATGCCCTGAAAATATCAATCCATCTCCGTCAGTGTTTATATGTTTATGACTTTAGTTGTTCATCAACATTTTGAATCTTCAATCATTTCATTGTACTTACCTCCTACAGGTTCCAGTATTGAATGCTCTCCATCTTTAAATTCATTTTCCTCCGTGCTTAGAGAAAAAATTCCTTGTCCATTCTCTCCTGAAATTGACCTGGACCGCTGTCTCCCATGATGCTTTGAATTTTCAGCTACTGATCCATTATCTATGTCGGTAACATGAACACGATGCTTATCTTCAGGAGATAGCGAACTCCTTCTATGTTTAGGTTCATTTTCATCAGAACTGGTAGGAGACAACCTGGTCGTTCTTTGATGTCTATCCCCAGGAGATATAGATCTGGATGACCTTCTATCATAATGTCTGGGCTTTTTATCTCTGCTTCTATCTGATTTCTCCTTCCTGCAATGCTTACCATCAACAGATCTTGACCTGGATCTTCTTCTGCTACGATGTCTTACCTTTTCATCTCTAGTGCTATCCAACTTATTAACAGTGAGATGTTTACTTTCTGAAGAACTTGACCGTGATCGTCTTCTACTACGATATTTCGATGAGGTATCATCTACCTTCTCCCTAGAGTTTGATCTGGACCGCCTTCTATGTTTAGATACATTCTTGTCCATGCTTCTAGGTGATGATCTTCTTTTACTATGCTTGTCTTCAAGTGAAGCAGATCTTGACCTCCTTCTATCCCGATTCTTTGATTTTCCATGTTGCATTTCATTAGTTTTTTCATCAGAATGATGCTTAGTCTCAAGAGATTTAGACCTTGATCGTCTTCTACGTTTTAGTTTGTCAACATCATCATTTCTTGGGGATGATCTGCTTTTCCCATGATGACGACTTGGTGATCTTAAATCGGAATGATCTGATTTCCTACCTCTTTGGGGTGAACGTTCCCTTGGGCGATTTGGAGAGTCTGAATCTGCTCTGTACGATTTTCTTCTGCGAGGACTGATGCTTCGGCTTCTATTTTTCCTTGAGATGGGTGAGCGATGACTTCTTGATCTATCTAGATCTCGCCGTCTAGATCTTTCACTAACATCTCTTGCTTCTCTATAAGACCTCCGGTCATCTTCAACTCTATAATAATGGCGAGATCTGTGATCTCTTGAGTGATGATATGGAGGTGAATAAGTTGGTGATCTCCGCCTACTTCGGTACTTCATAGGTGATTTTGATTTGGATTTTGACCTCTCCCTGGGCAAGGAAGGTGACCTACAGAAAAGAGGGGGAAAATCAAAAATATCTTATTAAGATGGAAAGAATTCAATTCAAAGTAAAACCTGGACTTTAAACACATGACATATAACACAAGAAAAAAGGCATACACTAGAGAGTTTTCCTTCCTGGCAAATCAAAAGTGTGGAGAAAAGGGAAGATATAATGCAGTTGATATTTTATGATAAAGGATTGAATTTACCTAAGCCATCAATGCTCACTGTTTGCTAATTAAAGTATCTTGAATTTGTTCAAGAACCCGAGGTCCTTTTTTCTATTTTATTTTACAGGAGATGGTGCAAGATTAGTGGTTACAGTATACCATACCTTGATTTTTCTTTTGTCTCAGTTTCTTCATCCCCAATTCCATCAACTTTAAGTCTTTTGCTTATTTCTGCAGCTCTAGCTGCTGCCAACTCTGTTGCAGACTTCATAGTTGCTGCACGATTAGCGGCCTGCTGAGCTGTCACAGTTTGCTGCATCAACAAAGCCTGCTGAAATTGCATTTGTTGCATGGCTACAGCTTGCTGCATCATCATGGGCAGAGAAGATGAAGCAAGTGAAGGGTTCATGGCAGCTGGTTTCTGTGGAAGTGATTTTGCCATCTCTACATTCAAAGGTCGACCTCCAACATCCATATTGTTCAATGCCAATGCAGCAGTAGCTTCTTCAGGCTTTGAGTATTCTATGTAAGCAAAATGCTTTGAATCAGTAATGGTACATTCAACAACAGTTCCACAAAAACTAAAAAGTTGTTTCAGCTGTTCCACGGTGAGAAGTGGGCTAAGATTGCTAACTTGCAGCGTTCTCTTCAGTGCATCAGCAGCCTTCCCAGATTTGTCAGATGAACCTTGCCAGAGAAGCATCAACAAATAACAAGAAGTTCATTAAGAAAATATATAGTATATGTAATCTAGGAAGTTAAAAGAAAGTACACGAGAACCAAAACACAAACAAATACACTTGAACACAACATAAGATGCATTTGAGGAGAGAAGCACAAGCACAAAAAAAAAAACAAAAACAAAAGAGTGAGCATTGAATTATATACAAAAATCTGAGCATACCAGAAGAGTCTTTCGCAGACTGAGCTTGTTGTGCTTGCACTTGAGCAGCATGGGCTTGAAGGGCTTGGGCAGCAACAATGGCCTGAGCAGCTGCCATAGCAGCAGCAGAAGGTGCCATGGGCACTTGACTAATAGTTCCCATGCTGGTTGTTGCAGCTATTGCAGTCATGAGCAAATTGTGAGGTGGATGATTTAACTTACAATCCGTTTTCGCACATTGACCATTAAGGTATTCTCGACATACTTCACCAAGAGATGCTCCAATTCCAGGCAAGATAGCACCACCAGAAGCACCAGCTACAATACCTGGAATCATTCCCATCAAACCAGGAAATGCCCCCGAAACAGACCCTGAATAATTAGGCATGTTGGGCATATTTTGATTGACCAAATTTGGAAATGATGATGCAGGAGCTAAACCCAGGAGTCCACCAGAACTCGAGCCTGGTTGGTAACAACAAACAGCTCGGTCATCAGAAAACATTGCATAGCAAACTGAATGAAACAGATAAATCAATAACACACGAGGGAAATCCAAGCAATTAACAATGGCCAAGGAAATAATGTTATCAGTATCTAAATAAGTATCCGTATCAGTATCTAAATAGTGCATTCCCATTGATAATCTTAATATCTGTTTAAAGTCGACATTTCATTTCATCAAAATATCTAACTAATCCAAAGAAGCATTCAGACTTGGGATATATTCTATTTACTTAATAGATAAATCAAACATTAAATCATTGCACGTATACAATAAGATTACAAGAATATAACATAACCATCGAGTATACCTGCACTAAAGAACACTGGGAATGGACTACCCATGATTGGTCTTCCATTGCACTCAATATTAACCATATAATTCCCTCTTTTTGGCACCACATAAGTGATCGTATATGTACCATCATTCATATCCTTCACAATGCCATCTTGCTCGGTTCCACCAACACCTACACCAGGCGACGCCTTTACTTTAATCTGCGCGCCACCATGAGGAACTTTCCTCCCATCGCCATCCTTAGTTACCACAGTAAACGAAGCTGGCACGCAGGCCGTGCCACCAGCTATACCTGCTCCAGCTGCTGTGCATCTAGCAGGGTCAACAGGCCCAATCGGCTTGTGTTCCAAGTCCTCAGTATCATCAAAATCACTATCTGAGGATGCCGCTTCTTTTACAGGATTCTTATCTACGCCTCTAAAAGTAGCTTCGAAAGCAGCTTTAGCCGCTGCATCTTTCTCAGCCTCACTCTTCAGTTTCGCCTCTGCAGCTTGCTTCATCCAGATTGGTCTTGCGACCACCGAGTTACGATCAGCCATCAAACCTAATTCTCCGCGATAATTAGGTTTGCTCCAATATCAAACACTAGAGTCTCAAAAACCTAAACCTAAACCTAAACCTAAACCAAAACCAAATCAACCCACCAAAGCTTCCACAACATAAAATATACGCCACAGCACTCCAATACCCTAAATGAAGAGAAGAAATTCCGATAAAAACGCACCACCGGTAACCGAAAAGATCAATAACTTGATAAAGCCTCAATGAGAGGGTCTTGGCGTGCAAATACCCAATCTCAACAAGAAATTTCCAGCTCGTTTGCAGAGAAGACTAAGATTCGCCAATATGTCCAAGCAGTTGTTAGCGCGCACACAGAAGATGAAAAAACGAAGATTAATCGTTGTACTTTCCGGGAAAATTAAAGAACAACTGAGAGAGTAATCCCCTAATTTCCCATGGAACAAACAAGTGAACAGATCGGCAGAAGCCCTAGATCTGATGGAAATCCGAACAAGCGAGAGCCAATGGCGCCCTATCTACGAAGAATGTTGAAGGAAAACACAACTATTTCGGCGACGGCGTTGAGATACGGTCGCGCGATTGAGAGTGTAAGGAACGAGGAGGACAAGTGGCTATCCTGAACCCCGGATTTTTCCTCGCTCTCTGCTTTCGTTTTTAATAATAATTTTCTCCCTATTATATTTTTATATTACCTACAAATATTTTTTTTTCTTATAAATAATTTTAAAATATACTAAAAACTAAATATTTTTTTTGTTTGATTAAAAAATTACAAAATTTTGATTAAACCAATTTAATTTTAAATTAAGAACTTATTTAAATTAGTTTGAATTTAAATAAATGAATATCTTAAATGTGTTGGTTCATTAAAATTGAATTTCACTTAAATTTATTTTTAATTTAAAAAAAAAAATCGTTTACAATACAATTATATATAACAAACTTCTATTTAAAAATCAAACATAAAATTCTTTTTGAAAGGTAATTTTTTAAATTAGTCATTGTTACCAATTTTAATTACATTATTATACCAGTTTGGTGAAATAATATAAATTCAACCTCTATTTAAAAATCAAACATAATTTTCTTTTTGAAAGGTAATTTTTTAAATTAGTTATTGTTACCAATTTTAATTACATATTATAACAGGTCGGTGAAATAATATAAATTCAAACACAATTTAATAAATAAAATATAATTGTCAAACCGAGCATAGTTTATGGATATCGGATCCATCCAACCCATCCAGATAATATTTAAAATATTAATGAATTAAAATTTCATAAAAAAAATAAAATTGTTTTTCAAAAGTTTAATATTCTCAATTTTGATATATGAAAATGACCGAAATATCCTCACCTTCACTCTCTCATATTCCACCACCACACTCCATTGACATCCGGTAGATTATTGTTGATGATAGCCAAATTTTGTTGTCATCCACCACCACCTCACTCCTAACGACCATTGTCGCCTACCACCTTTAACCATCGAACCACAAGTTTTCAATATTATCTACCACCACCGACGACCAACACACCGACTCCTATGAGTGGTCATAGTGTCTTAAACACAAATTTGAAGTTAATAGTTTACAGAGTTTAATAGACATCCATTTTAGCAACTCGATCGAAACAAGCTATTCACTCAGTTCTACCCTACAACAATTTGGTCAAAAACATAACTCAACTTCTCATACTCACACATTAAGCAACACTCAGTTCTTTCATAAAGAGCACAAGCTTTAAAGAGAGCAAAAAGAAAGCACATCATAGCTAGCTACTCTAAACTATGCAATGGTCTTACCATCTTGAATTGCTTCACCTTCTCAAAATTCAGAGCTTGGAAATTCCTTTCCACCTCCCAAGCCTGTTGGGACAGGCCGTTAAACGTCGACTTTGCACCCTTCTCATCTGTAACTTCTCTCGGAAATGGAATTCGGAATTCAAACGTCCCATTTTGAGGAGAGAATACGCGCAGGTCGAAGCCTAACCGATCAATCCATATCAGCTTTGCTTCTGTAAACTGCCAAGAAAAATGGAGAACCGTGAGAATTCTATCTAGAAAGGGATTTTGGGATTATTAAGTGATAACGGGATCCGGACGACGAGTTAAAAGAAGATTGATTAGCCTGCAAGAACCATCTGCCCATAGAATTTAAGTGTGCTTATAAATTTCAATATGAATAACGCTATCTACAAGCAATATGAATAAAACTAGATCTCCTGGTGAGTTTAGAATCAAATAAGAACCCGAAGACGACCGTAGCAAACCTCAAAGTTCAAATCGGCATATATGTTGCAAAAGCGATTAACATCTTCGGCATTGTTCGTGTTTATCTCGTTCACTAGCCTTTCTGCAAAATTTCGAAGAGGATCTGGGCTTGCAGTTTTATAATCTGAAGAGTTTACCAAAACCCCAACCTGAAACAGTATGAAGTATTAGATTATTATTCGAACAAACATCTCTATGTTCTAGTGCATTAAAACTGGTCCCGGATTAGGCACGCTGCGTAAAAGCAACAAGTGCAGAAAACGACGTTTGTACCTCCCCAAAGTCATCTATCTGAAGTACTCTCTCCACACTAACAATATACAGAAGGTCTTCATTAATGTCTTCTCCAAATCTCTTTTTCCATGTAGTATGAAGCCGCTGAAAAACATGGCATCACAGTTAATAAAGAGTTGATCCAATCTTACGAGTATAGAACTATAACCGTCCAAGCACACCGCTAGCAGATATTGTTCTCTTTGGGTTTTCCCTTTCAGGCCTCCCCTCAAGGTTTTAAAACACGTCTACTAGAGAGAGGTTTTCACACCCTTATAAGAAATGCTTCATTTACCTCTCCAACCGACGTGGGATCTCACAATCCACTCCCTTGAGGGCCAGTGTCCTTGCTAACACACCGTCCAGTGTCTGGCTCTGATACCATTAGAAACAGTCCAAGCCCACCGGTAGAAGATATTGTCCTCTTTGGGCTTACCTTCAAGGCTTTTAAAACATGTCTTCTAAGGAGAGGTTTCTACACCCTTACAAGGAATGCTTCGTTCCTCTCTCCAACCGATGTGGGATCTCACAAGAACGATGTTGAACAGTTATAGAACAATAGCTAGTATAACAATCCAAAAGCTACTAAATCATAGGTACAAGAACGAAAACAAAACAAAACATGAAAAACTTGCAACATCTTGTTGTCAGAAGAGGGATGGAGGATTGAGTGAAGATGGCACTTTGGGTTTGTGCACCCCCACGCCATTATGGAGCCAGAGGAACAGACACTAAAAGAACAAGACTTTATAGTCCATACCCAACTCCTTTCAGAGCCACGAAATGGCATTTCTTTTGCAATTCATCTGCAATATAACTCCAACATGACTTTATACAGTCCATACCAGAAATTTTAACTTCTTTGAGCATAGTGTTTCCTAAATGACTTGATAAATTTTGGCACTTGGTAGAAAAAAGAAATCTAGAAAGCTCCCCAGTGATTTTACTAAATGATCCTAAAGGAAGCAATCCTCAATTCCTTTTATAACAGCTTAGACTAACCGCTAGCAGATGTTGCTCTTTTTGGGATTTCCCTTCCGGGCTTCCCTTTAAGGTTTTAAAACGGGTCTGCTAGGTAGAGGTTGTCAAACCCTTATAAAAAATGTTTCGTTCTCCTCCCAACTGATGTGGGATATTACAATCCACCCTCCTTCGGGGCTCAGCCTCCTCGCTGACACATCATCCAATGTCTGGCTCTAATACCATTTGTAACCGCTCAAGCCCACAGTTAGCAAATATTGTCTTCTTTGGGCTTTTCCTTTCGGGCTTCCCCTCAAGGTTTTAAAACGCGTCTACTAGGGAGAGGTTTCCACGGCCTTATAAAGAATGTTTTGTTCTCCTCTCCAACCGAAATGGGATCTCACAATCCTTTTGTCCTCCAAACAACCCGGCTGTACATTATGCAGACTTTGTACAAAACCTCTCCCCCTCTTTTTCCTCATCTATTAGTTACCTTCTTACTAGAACTCTCCACAATTTGATATTAACTTCCCGCTGGTCCGCTGGTCCCGAGCATAAGCATTTTTAGGGCGGGCACCTTGAAACACTGAGGAAGCTACAAGATGGCAAGTGATTTTCCTACCCAAATGTAATCTCAAGACAAAGTCCTTTCATCATTTCCCAACTCTATTACTGGGAAGTAAAAAATATGTCCATGTAACCTTCAAGTCCCACCAAAGGCTTCCAGAAAAACCAAATTTCCTTAGTTTTGTGAACCACCACTTCTTCCTTACCATAAATGTCAGTAACCACTTTATTCCTCAACACGTTGCTATCTCTTGGATATCTCCAAAGCAACGTAGAAAGTAGCCATTATTTCTCTAGATTGCCTGTTTCCTATCCTCCATTTTGTAGAGGCTTCTTGAAACAGTGTTCGAACTGACTAAATGATCGACCTTTCCTTACTTCCCTACCAAAGAAAATTTCTCCTTTTTCTTTCCACTATTAGTTTCAACTTCAATGACATCTATTCAAAAGAAGGATAGAAACTAAATTGGTAAACTGGAAAAAAAAAATAGCTAAACATTGAGTTAAACAACCTCCTTTTGAAAAACAAAAGTTCCTTCTACAAATGCATTCCTGTAATTGGATTCCATAGTTCTAGTTCCATCGATTTTCCATCAAAGGTTTCGAAATATGAAATCCAGAGAAATTCAACCTTGCACTCAACCCTGATTTAGAAAGGCATCAAATTTTCAGATTTCTCTTTAAACACTGAACCAACTCATGCATAAAAAAATTCTTCAAAGCAATAGCCACTTTACATTAGAAATAGTATTGTTCCCATCATAAGTATAAATTATCGTTAATAGTAAAACACAATCATTTATGAGG
This sequence comes from Cucurbita maxima, assembly GCF_002738345.1. Lineage (NCBI taxonomy): Eukaryota > Viridiplantae > Streptophyta > Magnoliopsida > Cucurbitales > Cucurbitaceae > Cucurbita > Cucurbita maxima. The sequence goes on along the minus strand of NW_019272139.1, from coordinate 168,133 downwards.
ATTAATAGCTTAGAGCAATCTTATCAAATGAGGAACGAAATAATTCTTCCACTGTAACTTGCAAACAATGACCACAGTTCTAGCTAGCTAAGCCAGAATTCAGCCCGGTGGCAACAGATTAATTCCTAAAACAATGCTAAAAGGAATATGTATCCAAAAATCCAGGGACTGCGGATAATTGTACCTTCAAATTCATTTTGTTGTCTGGTTTATCAAGACTTCCTTGAATTGTACACTGCGGAGTCCGCAATCCACATTGTTCCAACTGCTCAAAAGAAGAATGGCAAACATAAGCAAGTTTACATCAGAAACGTGTAAATTAGTGACAGAAATCTCTATATTTCTTTAATATCTATAAACAACTTTCAATTCATGAATTCAAACAGAAACAAAATAAACTTGAATCGATTCAGAGATTTCATCTTCATTTTCACATAATTCCACTTGGAGCCTGTACATACGACGTATATATCCATAAAAATGAACATTATCGTTAGTATCTCAATAAAATGAAGAACCTGAACATGGAGGCTGGACCTCCTGTCGATGGAGAACTCCCGCATAGATTCGTTCAAGCTCAAAAGAGGCGTACCGTCTTGGTCAACAGCGAATCGAACGCCAACGCCGAGAGGCCATCCCTCATGGCTCAAAGAAGAAAGCGTTCCAACAGAAGACAACTCCATAATTGTCCTCGAAACCTCAGCCGGGAACGGCTTCACATTCCGCAGTTCCGTCGGAGCCAACTCAGAAATCGCCGAAACAGAACATTTCAAAGCCCGAAACGAAAATCTACGAAATCGGCATCCGTTTGGATAAGCGAATCGAGATTTCGAGGTTGATTTTAATGGAGCGACAGAAGGCGCGAACTGATTCGTGAGAGTTTGAGCTTGAAGATGCATTTGGTGAAAAGCTCCAAAATCACCCTAGAGCTTCAGAAATGACGAATTTCAACTTCTTTCTTCGAATTTGTTGAGAAGGATTGAGAAATTCGTCTCGATGATAATAGGATGAGAATCACTGAGCCGAAAGAGAAACAACTCGTGAGGATTGTGATCGAGTTGACGCTCCAGACAACAAGCAAAATAGCGCGAGTAGAAGACGAAAACGACAATACAAAGCTATGATCTGTTACATTAAGGCCCATTGTAGCTTGTAAGCCAATCTGATCTCCAGCCAATCAAAATTTAACATTTAATTAGTTTTTATTAAAAAATTTAAGCTATTTTTAAACATGTTTTTTAAATTAAATTTTTAGTAGAAATTACTTTCCAATGGGCCTTATAAATTTTCACCCGCCTTACATTTTATATAAATATATTCGCGTATACCAAAATTATGGAAAAATATATATTATTTATTATAAAAAATATAATATTAAATTTAAAATTTTAAAAATTAGGTTGAATATTATATTATTTTATTTATTTTATTATAATGACGTGTTAAAAAAATTTATTAATCCCATGAAATTTAATATTCACAAAAATAAATAGAGAATTTCGCTATAAAAACTGAAATAGGGGAAGGAAATAATATATATATATATATATATATATATATATATATATATATATATGTATATATGTATGTATGTGTATATATATGTATGTATTTGTGTGTGTTCGAGAAATTTTCTTCCTCCCATGTAATCTGACATTTAAAAAAATAAATAAAAATAAATGGAGAATTTTATGGAAATTGAAACCGGAGAAAGAGATAATATATATGTTCATGAAAAAAAATTTTCCTCCCGTGAAATCTAATATTCACAAAAATAAAATGGAGAATTTCATGGTGGGAATTAAAACAAGAGTCGAAGGAAGAATCTTCATCCTCACCACGTACTCGTGGACGTCTCTAATTTCAAGACTAACTTTATTTTTTTATTTTTTTATTTTTTTACTATCCCGCAAAGATTGATGGAAGGTCAAAATTGATAGAATTGAATTCACATTTAAAAAAGTATTTGAACGTTTAATTTTGTGTTTATCAAAATGACCCATAATTAAAAAATTATTCTAAAAAATAATATTTTAAAAGTTAAATTATAATTGGAAAAAATTATTATTTTTTCTAATTTTCAAAATTTTGAAATTTAAGATTATGTCTAGAAATTAATTTTAATATTTTAAATTATAGATATTAAATTTCAAATTTTCAAAATTTTAATTTTAAATTCATTTTAAAGATGAATATATTCTAAATTTCACCATATTAAAATTTATCACTTTTATTTTTATATGAAGATTCCAACAATTTTTAATTCTAGAAAATGTTTGGAGGGGAATAAATCTCTACGTGTGACTCCCTATTTTTATTTTTCGTTTAATATAATTTATAATTTCTATTTTTATTTTTCGTTTAATATAATTTATAATTTTCGATGTGTGTTGTGATAACTCTATTTTAGCATTTACGTGTTTTTTTTATAATTATTAATTAAAAAATAAAAAAACACCACAAGCACTAAGTAGTCATTAAATACAAAAATATATAATTTAAATTATTTATTAATTCAAGCATATTTATTAGAAAAAATATTAATTAGGGTCGAAATTATTCAAATAAAATATATATATATAATTTTATTAAATCAATTTGAAGGATTATAATATCATCAATCTCCATATCTTGATTTTCGTCTTATTCTAATTATTGATATGCTTTTAGTTAAAATTAAAATTAATATTAAGTTTTAAAAATATAATTTTTTTATTAATTATTCTCTCTTCTAGAAATATATAGATATTATTTTTTTTATTACATTAAAATTATTATTATTAATTTGATATATTTGGAGAAAATTTTTAAAGTAAAAATTTAATGAATTAATTTAAAAATAACAAAAAAAAATTATTTATTTTTTGAATATTACAATCAAATGCATACTTTTTCTTATGTTTCCCTTTAACGATTTCTTGAATCTTATCGAATTTTTTAATAATTATTATTTACTTTTGAAAATAAAATTATTATTTTTATAAATAATAAATTAATTATGCACTTGCCCCTTTGCGCACAAAGGCTTGTCATACAATATAATTTCTTCTATTTGCCAACTTGAGATCGTAAGCAGTTGTATCGACCAAATTTTGATTCGACCAAATTTTGATGCAATAATCATAATATACATATATATATATATTTTTTTTTTATAAAATTTTAAAACTATAATATTAATTCCGTGGAAAAATTAGATCAGTGTCAAATTGTTGGAGAGTAACGAAGCATTTCTTATAAGAGTGTAAAAATCCTCTTTATAAAACGTTTTAAAACTGTGAGGCTGATGATGATACGTAACATGTAAATGATGAGCTTTGACTGTTCAAATGATATTAGAATTAGATACTGGGCAATGTGCTAGTAAGGACGTTAGGCCACCAAAATGGTGGATTGCGAGAATTCACAAGAGTTGGAGAGGGATTTTCAAACATTTCTTATATGGGTATGGAAACTTCTCTTCACTAGACGCATTTTAGAGCTGTGAGACTGACGGCGATAGTAACGAGCCAAAACAGACAATATTTGTTAACAGTGGGCTTCAGCTGTTACAAATGATATTAGAACCAGACATGAGGTAGTGTAGTTGCAAGGACGCTGAGCCCTGAAAGAAAGTTAAAAATATATTTTAAACTCTATTTCATATTATATTATTTATAATACTTTTTTATATGAAAGAAAGTTAAAAATATATTTTAAACTCTATTTCATATTATATTATTTATAATACTTTTTTATAATTTAGTCCCCGACTACTATTTTTATAACTAAATGGGTACCATAATCAGCGTTTATCAACTAAAATTCTCATTTTAACTATTAATTTTATTACTCAACGAGTCCTAAATCTTTTTTTATTTTCATTTTAGTCCTCGATATTTTGATTATTTAACTTAGACGTGTTCTTAGTTTAAACCATTTCACTTGTGCACAACTTTCCATATAAAGCAATTTAAAAATAGAAAAAACCTAAAAAATGGCTTTTTAAATGATCATAAATCTAAAAAAATATATAATAAGATAGAATAAAATTTTATTATTATTTAATTTTTTAAATTTCGCCTAATTTTTAAAAAATATATAAAAATAGATAAAGAAAATAGAAACAAACAAATAAATACTTTGTGTTTAATTCTTTAAATAAAAAATTAGTTTAATATGAAATAAAATTTAAAAGAATATTATTATTATTATTTTATTTCCAAAATTTAGCAAATATAAATAGGTAACAAAACAAAAAAGTCCATAGTGAAAATTTTGCTTAATTTTCTAAAGTAAAATAATAATTATTAATTTATTTTCAAAATTGGAATTTAATTTTTAAAAATATATAAAAATAGATAGCAAAATAAAGAAGTCCACGTGCTTAATTTTCAAATATTATATAAAATAAAAGAAAGTAATTATCGCTTGAAAACAAAATAGGAAGAGTGTTTTATTTATTTATTTTTAAATATAAAATAAAATGAAAACTTTGAAATTAAAAAGGGAGAATATAGGAATAAAATTATAAAATACATATTTAAAAAAAATAGAAAATAAGAATAAAAAATGAATATTTTATTTATTCTAGACTCAGCTTGACGTCCTCCTATAAATACCAGAAGACAAAGCGGGAGAGAGACGGAGAAAAAACAGAGAAATGCAGTGCTCCGATTTTACCTACTCTGGAGGCGATTACCGCATCTTAATCCCTTCGAGCCCTAGTATTACCGGCCGGCGGCAAATTTCCGGCCAGAAATCTCGGGTTTTCTTCCCCAATACTCCGCCGTGCAATTCGACTCGCTTGCCGTCTCTTTCTATTAGAGCCAAGGCCTCGTTCAACGGAGGAATCGCCTCTTTCGAGGCCGCCGATGGATCCTTCTACGATTTGCTAGGCATTTCCGAGTCTGGATCCTTGGCTGAAATTAAGCGCGCCTACAAGCAACTCGCTCGGAAGTACCATCCGGATGTGTCGCCGCCGGGCCGGGCAGAGGAGTATACGAAGAGGTTCATTCGTGTTCAGGAGGCGTACGAGACATTGTCGGATCCGAGAAGGAGAGCGTTGTATGACAGAGATATGGTTGGAGGCCTTCAAGTCGCGTTCTCTGCTAGGAGACGATATGATGTCGATGAGGTATTGGTTCAATTTGTCTATCGATTCTCGTTTGTATTTCAGTATTTTAGGGAAAATTGCGTTTGATTGTTGATGGATTTTGAAATCTTCTGTCTTGATTTTGTGTTTGCCCTTGTTTTTGAGGTGTTTCATGTTTAATTGGTATGAGTGAAGGATATTTTCTTGTTAGATGCTCCTTTGGTTCTGGATTTTTGGTGTGAGGAAAGGAATCGTCCGCTTCTGGTTCTTTGTTTCTTTCTTTGGTAGTTTTCTGACTCTATCTGATAAAAGCTGCTGAAGGAATGGTGGAGAGCGGTACCGTTCCTATTGGAGCAAGGGTATTCAATTGGCTATTCAATTCTTTGTTTTGTAATTAAGACTAAGAGATCGATTGCAATTGGCTAATCTACTGTTTTCTCGACAACTTTCTTCAAATATGGAATTTCTTTCCTTCTTCATTTGATTCTGTTTCTAGAAAGTCTGAAATTACTTTGTCAACGTCTCCCAGAAATCTTTCCCCGCCAGAAATCCCACCTAGGACCTGCCATTTTTGAACTTCCATTTGAATGTCATAATTCAATCTTTCAATTTGACTTGATCCAGGGAGTTCCGGATAAAAGTGCATGGAAGAGTTGTTGGAAAGCTCAGATCTCAGAATTGAAGAGAAGAAGCATGGATAAGGATTCGAAACACAATTTGTCGTGGGGAGCTCGAATGCGCCAACAAATGAATGAACAGGTTTGATTGAAATTATAGGTTCATACTTGAGCAGCCTTAAGTAAATAGAAAACGACCCATTTGAGAATAATAATAAATTTGTTTTTAGTTGTTCTCATACTTCCAATTCTTCCCCTTTCCTGTTTGTGAAATCTGCTCTAAAACGATTGATTGAAAAGTTGCCACACAAGGCCATAAATAATCTGCACCATCACTGTATCCTTTGAATACAAAATTTCCCAATATCCTCTTTTGACCTATTATTGTCTCGACTGTAACAGAATCAGCCCACTTTCTATATAAGGCTCTTTATAATCCCTTTCTTTCAAACTCCTGAAATTTGAAATCGTTTCTCAGATTGGTTTCAAATTTAGGAGGAGGTCAGTTATAGTTCACAATCCTACCAAATCTGACCTCTTTTAGATTGATTTTTTTAAAAGACCAGCTAGAGTTGAGAATAAAATGAACAAGAAGGGAAAAAAAAAGGTGGGAAGGAGGGAGTGCAGGATGGATTTATATGTTATTATCTTTTTAACATTATTTATAGATATATAATAAATATTCTAGAAAAAATAGTAAATAAGATAAATTTTGAACAATCATTGTTACTACGATGTTCCAAAATATATCTAATCATTGGTAAGGAACATTGGTACCCTTAACACAAAAAATAATTATTTCGGTCCTTCTCTTATCACTTTCTTTGTTTAATTTATACCCTAAGAGTTCTTCAATCTCTAGTTCCTTCTCCTTTTTTATTATTTTTTTTTTCCTTAAATTTTAAAATATCATATTNAAAAAAAAAAAAAAAAAAAAAAAAAAAAAAAAAAAAAAAAAAAAAAAAAAAAAAAAAAAAAAAAAAAAAAAAAAAAAAAATCAAATTTTAAGTAACCAATGCTTGAAATAAGCGACCACCAAATGACCTACAAATGACCTATTAAGATTTAAATGTCTTAACAAGATTGTACGTTAGTAGTTGATTTGAATGTCTTGACAAAATTGTACGTGAATTCAATACATTGAGAATATGAGTTTAAATTATGTGTTACCGACTCATAATTGTATAAATTTTGTTTACCGACTAAAAATGTAGAAAGATTATTTAGATCTACCACAAAACACTAAAAAAAATTCATTGATTTTATCAATTAATTATCTTTAAATTGAGTTATAGTCCAAACTTCATACTTTAATTATTAATGTCTATTTCATTTAGTACGCATTTATAAGTAGATAGAATTGGTCCCTATATTAATTATTCAATTAATTTGATGTGACTCAATCAACAATTGATAAAATAAATTATAAAATTACTCTAAATCATTAAATTCAAAATGGTGCATTCTTTTAAATTAATGAATGTAATTAAAAATAATAAAATAAAAAGCATTTTATATGGTTGTTGACGCATTAATGCATCAAAGTAAATGGAAATTCATCAATAATTAAGGAACCAACCAACTAATTAATTTTAATTTATTAATTTCTATTACAAATTCATCAAAATTAACTATTACAAATTGAATATGGCTTTTGCTGCATTAAATGGGAACCAACCAATTAGTTTTAATTTATTAATTAATGTAAATCCTACAACTTTACCCCTAATAATTGATTCAACATAATTTAACTTCTGCTTTTAATGAACAAAAAATTAAAATGATTATAAAAAAAAATTCTACCTTTTTTTCATTAAAACAAACAAACAAACAAAGAATAAGAAATTGTATGGCAATTGCCAAAAGTCGTTAAGTTATATTTAAAAGAAAAAATTGTTAAAGTTATTAAATGTAGAATTTGATAATATTTTTTTATTTAAAAAATTCAAAATTAATAGATTCTAATCATTAATTAGGTCAGAAAATTGATAAAATGTTTAAAATTAAATAATTGACGTCTAGTTTAATTGGTTACTAAATATATAAAATTATAAACTTCACGTAAATCCATTTCTTTATGTAGAATAATAATTCTATTTCTTTACAAAATTACTTTTTTTAGATATTTAAAAAATCAAATTTATATAAAATTTACAGATTATATTTCTTGTTATTACTTTCTTTAATCTTTAATATATGGATTAATTTTGAAAACTAAATTATAAGGAGACAGAGAGAAAAAAAAAAGTCTAATTTTTCAAAATTATAATCTATTTTATCTTTAATTTTATTATTATTATTTTTTTTTTTTTTGTCCTTGTAGGTTCTTTTGAATGGTTTTCGTGGTCACTACCATGGAGGAAGATAGAGGACCCGCGCACAAATACTCGAAAAGAAATGCATAAAAAAAAGCTAAGATTTTAAAGTTTTTGTTCTAATTTATCGAACCAAGATTGTTTCAATAAGAATTTCCAACATTACCCTTAATATTATTCAGGATGTTAAATTTTCATCGACTTGTCTAACATTTCGAAGTCCACACCATATACATAATAGAGTAAATCAACAATAAGATTAATTTAGAGTTTCTTAAGATAAGAAACAATTTCAACAATAGAATTAATTAGATAAATTGGATAACTTAGCTGAGTGTTGAGCTTCGATCTTAATGCAACCATTGGATGTCATTGTGGCATCACACATATTGGTTCCTCATCTCCCTCTGAATCTGCTGCTTTTTGAGGATCTGGAAATCCCTTTAAGATCTGCTGAGTATAGTTCGAGGTTGAGATTTGTTCAAAAACACTCTTAAACACGTCTTTAATGATTCGAAAGCAAGGATATTGTGTGAAACCCTACTCGGTGGGCTGAATCAACATCCAGCCACTCTAATGCCGTCGTTTGTGTGCATTATTTCATTCAGTGTCACAACCTAACTATGAGGAGAGTAGGTTGTGACCCTCACGTTGCGACGAGAGAAGTGGTTACCCTCAAGTGGCGCTCATCCGGCCACGCGAGGGCTAGACGAGCGCTATGATGCGACCAAAGGAGATGGTGCACCACTTAAACTAGTCGTCGTCATCCTCGATGACTTACTTGGGAGCACAACCACTCCTTGGATTGTGACACTCAGAATGAGCTCGGCAACAAATCAATTTCACCAAAATTACTATTTCTAAAACTATTTTCAAACATGCTTGAGATCGTTTTGAAGAGATCTTAAAATCAATTACTACATGAAAAGGAAAGCTAAGACTTGATAATATACCTCATGTAAGTACCAAGAAGCAAAGGCGTCTGTGGCAGCATAATGCAGTTGCTCCTTAGATAACATAGCGACCTCCCAGTTTCCAAGTCTGATCTTGCTGGGTTTTGGAATGCAGTTGCTCCTTAGATAACATAGCGACCTCCCAGTTTCCAAGTCTGATCTTGCTGGGTTTTGGAAGCTACAAAGTTCAATAAATTTGAGTAGAGACGAGGGTAAAAGCCCAAGCCCACCGCTAGTAATATTGTTGCATATCACCGTCAGCCTCACGGTTTTAAAACGAGTTTATTAGGAAGAGGTTTCTACACCCTTATAAAGAATGTTTCGTTCTCCTCTCCAACCGATGTGGAATCTCACAATCCACCCCTTTGGGGGCTAGTGTCCTCACTGGTACACCACTCGGTGTCTAACTCTGATAACATTTGTAACAGCCTAAGCCAAACGCTAGTAGATATTGTCCGCTTTGGCCTATTACATATCACCGTCAACCTCATGCTTTTAAAACACGTCTATTAGGAAGAAGTTTTCACACGCTTATAATGAATGTTTTGTCCCCCCTCCAACTGATGTGAGATCTCACAATCAGATTTTGATCTACAAATTGCTTGAGGTCACGATCTCTATGAACATTCACTCAAAACTAACGGTATCAGATTTTGATCTACAAATTGCTTGAGGTCACGATCTCTATGAACATTCACTCAAAACTAACGGTAATGGAATATAAAGAGAGAATATATCAACCTCTTTGGATATGAGCGCCTCAGTTAAAGATCCAAGGCTCCATTTTTTGGGAACTCCAGCAGCAAGCTTTTGATTAGCTAGATTCGAGATCTCGTCGACTGCTCTGATAGACACGTTATAATCTTTAAAAACTTTCATAGCATCATTAACAATGCCAACTCCAGCCTGAAGATTTTCAGCATGATTGATTGAAATAGGTTATTTTATAAACAGATCAGGAAAATTCAATTCCAAAACCAGTCATAGTGATGCTTCAAACCTTACTGAGTGTGTTATCTTCAAGAAGAGCCTGCAAACTTCGGGGTATTCCTGAATGAATGATATGCATCACATGGCACTGTGAATGGTCCAAGCACAGTTGCATGACTGCTGCCTTCCCGGGTGGAACACCTGCAAGATGAATTCATCTCAAATGAGTCAAAAACAGTAAAAATTAGTGTTTTGATCAACATATTTCAGGGAATCCGCGAACAAAGTAAACAGGGAATCAGCCTCCTTGCTGGTGACTCTTTCTGGTGACTCTGTTACCATTGTAACGGTCCAAGATCACCGCTAGCAAATATTTTCTTCTTTGGACTTTCTCTTCTGGGCTTCCCCTCAAGGTTTTTAAAACGCTCTGCTAGGGAGAGGTCTCCACACCCTTATAAAGAATGTTTCGTTCTCCTCCCCAACCAATGTGGGATTTCACAATCCACCCCATTTGGGACCCAGCATCCTTGTTGGCACACCGCCTCGTGTCCACCCCCTTCGGAGCTCAGCCTCCTCGCTGGCACATCACCTGGTGTCTGGCTCTGATACCATTTGTAACGGCCCAAGCCTACCACTAGCAAATGTTGTCCTCTTTGGGTTTTCCCTTTCGAGGTTCCTCTCAAGATTTTTAAAACGTGTCTGCTAGGAAAAGGCTTTCACACTCTTATAAAGAATATTTCGTTCTACTCCCTAACCAATGTGGGATCTCACACAAGCAAGACCGCGAAAGAAACATTTTCTGCCCTTTCAAGAACTTGCCCCTTCTCTCTCTCTGAAAGACTGATTTCTTAATTCATTTAACCATCTGCTAACAATGGGTAGTGTGAGCTAATCATTACAGAACATGAACTGATATAGCAATTAACAAACCCTCCTAAGATTCTGAAACTTCAACAGATTCAATGTATGCTTGAGAGAGTTCACCTACTAACTTAACTGTTAGCAACATGTTTAATCAAATTTGATTGAGCATAATAGAGTTTAATCAACGGCGAAATGAACATTTTCATGCATTTTCACCCCATAAATCTTTGTGTCTTTTTGTTTATTTTATGTTTGTGGTGCGTGAGTATGATCATTCTTAAGTTTGCTTCAATGAATTCAAATGAGTGACTGACCTCTTCTAAACGTGGGTTTCCACTCGATATCGAATCCGATAGTAATTTGATCCATTCCTTTCCTCATGGAGTTGATTTTCTTTGCTAGCTCCCTGGACGCTCTATCTACCTCACTAGCAGTTCTACTATAAACAATTCGGCCACCAAATTTCAAGGCAGGAAATCTCATCATCGAGGTAACTGCAAACGAAAACAGTAAAAAACGCACTCATAATTTCAATCCATCTCAAAAAAAAGCCCTAAATCCTCAAAAGATAGTTCGAAAATACCTCGACAGGGCGATAATGGAGAAGAATAAAAAAAGCCCTAAATCCTCAAAAGATAGTTCGAAAATACCTCGACAGGGCGATAATGGAGAAGAATGTGGAGACTGGAGAGACGAAATGGAGCGAGGCAATCGACGGCCGGAGTTGGGAGAAACACACAAGACCTCATTTTCTCGTCGTCTTTTGGCGGTGGTGGCCTGATATTCAGCTTCAATGGCCTCGATCGCCTGGAGTTGCTGTTCAGTAAATGGCTGATCGAACTCCGATACGGAGAACGAATACGACGAAGAAGGTGAAGAACAGACGGAGAGCTCCGTCGACGCTCCGGCACGGTTGCTACTGCAGGGGAATTCCATTTTCAGTTTAATGGAGCCGTCACTTTTCGGACGGAGGAAAAATTGATTGAAGGCGGAAGAAAGGTCCGTTGTTTAAAATGTATTATTATTATTATTTATAATTAAAGTATATTCCAAAATATATTTAAAATTTTTAACCTAATTAATTTTTTAAATTAATAATTCCGTTAAATTTCATAATTTTATGTCTAATAACACTATCATATATTAAAAAAAAAATTATTTAATATATTAAATATATTTTTTTTGCTTATCTAAAATTGCAAATTTTTGAGAGTCGGCAAAAACTCACCTCTTGTTTTAGTTAGTAAGAGTTCCCGGGACTTCCGAGACATTGGCTTTCACTAAAAAATTTACAGACCATACTTATAATTTAATCAATCTGATAGTTTAATAACTACCAGATAAGAATCGAACTATCGACTTTTATAATGATAATTAGTGTCTCATCTACTAGTTGTTCCCGCTAAGAAATAAAATATATATATATATATATATATATATATTCTTCAGATTTTAACGTGGGCCTGTTAAATATGAGACGTAGAATTTCGACCCAAATATAAGCCCATTTACGAGGCCCACGTAGGTAGGAAATCGTGCTAGGCCCAAATTCATTACCCGGCTTTGTCTTTAGAGGTCCATCAAATCATGTTGAATCATGTAGCTTCTTCGTTTAAGAGAGGATATAATTATCTTATCTTCTTTGTCTCTCTAGGTCTTCTTGGACCCTTGTGTAGGCTGAGTCATAATACCCGACTCGATTAGGGTTACAATCGGTATAAATAGTAACTGGCCTCTCGAGTTTATTGCAACCTGGAAAACTTAAGATATCGAACCTACATTCGAAAACTTCTAATGATGACGTTTCATATGATTAGATTTACAATAACAGTGACATACAATCTCCCAGTTTATTCGCATAATTGTAATGAATTACCTAGCCTAGCTCACTCTCAATTACGTTCTTGATTTGATACATAATCGAGCGTCATCGTGAAGTCAAACCTTATTTGTTTCATGCTCGAGTGGAACCTGATGAATACGATCATTCATCTCAGGTACTAGTTACATACAAATGGTAGATAAGTACCAGCTCTAAACGACAAGAAAATTAATCGAAGTACACATGAATGACAAAACTCGAGACAACACAAAGTAAGCATTGTCTAATCCAACCACACAAAAATGGCAAAAAACCGTTAGACAATCCGAGCCGATGAAAAAATTATGTTTTAAATAATTTTTGTTTCACCGACTTTTTAATTTTGTTTTTTTTTAATTTAAATAATTTACTTTTCACTTGAAGAAATTATGCACTATTTTTGCTTATTAAAATATTTTACGTATTTTTAATAAAAAAAATATATTAAAAAAATAGAAATATATACATTAAAAATTATTTAATATCAATATATTTTTTAAAAAACATATATATGAAGAGAAATAATATATATATATATATATATATATATATATATATATAGTTTAATCTAAATTCAAGGGTTTTAAAAAAATAGTTTATAGTATAGAGAGCAAAAAAGAATGGAATTAAAATCCCAACCGGACAAACGACTCGCGGGAAACGATCCAACGGTTACGGAAAACGTCTCGTATTCAGCCAATAAAATATAAACACGTGCCACTCCTTTTTCTCCACTGGGTCCCGCATAATCTCCCGTGTAAAACGCACGCTCCTTTTACCAGTTCTACCGATCTCCAAATCCTGAATCGCATTACAGACGACACGTCATCATTCAATCTCAACCGTCCATCTCACTCCCGATGGAACCTATTTAAACGACCTCCCACTCTTCATCTTCCTCGTCCTGCTCCTCTGAAACTTCGAACAATCTCCATTGCCACTTTCAAATTTCAATCTCAGAGAGAACCAACGAAATCATTTCGTTTGGATTTCTGTTTGTTTTTTTATTTTTCGATTCAAATTTGATCAGCAATGTCTTTATCGGTAGACAAAACCAGCACTGGCCGGGAGTACAAGGTCAAGGACATGGCTCAAGCTGATTTCGGCCGCCTTGAAATCGATCTAGCTGAGGTTGAAATGCCTGGATTATTGTCTTGCAGAACCGAATATGGACCATCGCAGCCTTTAAAGGGAGCGAGAATCACTGGATCTCTTCACATGACGATCCAAACTGCTGTCCTCATGGAAACCCTAACCGCTCTCGGCGCTGAAGTCCGTTGGTGCTCCTGCAACATTTTCTCGACTCAGGACCACGCCGCCGCCGCCATGGCTCGCGATAGCGCTGCCGTGTTCGCCTGGAAAGGCGAGACTCTGCAGGAGTACTGGTGGTGCACCGAGCGGTCCTTGGATTGGGGCCCCGACGGTGGTCCGGATCTGATCGTCGACGATGGTGGCGATGTTACGCTGTTGATCCACGAAGGATTCAAGGCGGAGGAGGTCTTTGAAAAATCAGGGACGCTACCGGATCCTTCTTCAAGTACCAACTCTGAGTTTCAGATTGTGCTCACCATTATCAGAGATGGATTGAAGACCGATCCTAAGAGGTACCACAGGATGAAGGAGAGATTGGTTGGTGTCTCGGAGGAGACAACCACTGGTGTTAAGAGGTTGTACCAGATGCAGGCTAATGGAACTTTGCTTTTCCCCGCCATTAATGTGAATGACTCTGTCACTAAGAGCAAGGTACTAATTCTCAGGTTATCAAAAGATTCAAGGAAAAACAGTTGAAAACTTCTTAAAATATAGGTTGGTTTTGTATGAGATTTGATTACTGCTGTTTTAGATATGAACAAACTATGATCAGAACATAGTTTTGGCATTAATTTGTCAGATAATTTTCTGGGTGTTTAGATTTGTGCTTGAATCTGACTCATTAACTATGATCAGAACATTTAGTTTTGACACTAACTTGTTAGATAATTTTCTGGGTGATTTTGTGAGACCTTGTATGCAGATTTCATGGACTGACTAAACAATTGCCTTGAATATTTGATGAAACAGTTTGATAACTTGTATGGATGCCGCCACTCACTCCCTGATGGTTTGATGAGAGCTACTGATGTCATGATTGCTGGCAAGGTTGCTGTTGTGTGCGGCTATGGAGATGTTGGCAAGGGCTGTGCCTTCGCCCTCAAGCAAGGCGGAGCTCGTGTGATTGTCACAGAGATAGACCCAATCTGTGCCCTCCAGGCATTGATGGAAGGCTTCCAGGTCTTGACCCTTAACGACATTGTCTCCGAGGCTGACATTTTTGTCACCACCACAGGCAACAAGGACATAATCATGGTGAGTGACATGAAGAAGATGAAGAACAATGCAATCGTCAGCAACATCGGTCACTTCGATAACGAGATTGACATAACTGGGCTCGAAACTTACCCTGGGGTGAAGCGGATTACAATCAAGCCTCAAACCGATAGGTGGGTCTTCCCCGAAACTAACTCGGGCATCATCGTGCTCGCTGAGGGACGGCTGATGAACTTGGGATGTGCCACTGGCCACCCCAGCTTTGTGATGTCCTGCTCATTCACAAACCAAGTGATTGCACAGCTTGAGCTTTGGAAGGAGAAGAGCTCTGGAAAGTATGAGAAGAAGGTCTATGTTTTGCCTAAGCATCTTGATGAGAAAGTTGCTGCTCTTCACCTTGGCAAGCTTGGAGCTAAGCTCACCAAGCTCACCAAGGACCAGGCTGACTACATTAGCGTCCCCATTGAAGGTCCTTACAAGCCTGCTCACTACAGGTATTGAACGGACAAGGTGAGACAATATCGGTTCTACTATCTGAACGGTTTGTTGTTTTTATTTCAATAAGTATTAGAATTCATTATAGAGCGAAAGGCTTCGATTTGTCATAAGAGGCTACGCAATTTTCATAAAAGCAAATAAATGAAAATCGTTTCAATTTTATTATCTTACCCGTATCATGTTTGTTTTGGAAGCACTTCCTATTTAATCTTTTCCCAAATCTCCTAAGGTGCATCCATGACTGAATGGTTAAAGCACCCAACCTATACCGACCTAAAAAGGGGAAAATTCATAGATTTGATTCTTGCTTGTGCCTACTAGAAAGAGGTTCAAACTCACGGGATGATTTAGTGTTAGAAGGATCTCCTCCCTTTAATAGGCGCAAACAAGAAAATGAATATCAATATGTATAAATTTCGTGTAGCTATGAGATTTGGTTAAAAATTCATCATTACTAAGCAATGTTGGTACTATAATGCGTGGTGTTCAAGAGCAATTCCATTTAAAATGAAGCTATGATAACATCAGTTTTTCAAGCTTTCATAATGTTCAACAATACTTTTTACAGAAGTACATGGATCCTCTTCTTGCTCGATCTCGATGAGCAACGACCTCCTGTCGATGCCTGCTAACGGTACAACAGTCGAACGGCTGCCAGCAGCTAGCTGTAGAATTACACATTCTCAGAATCAATCACAAGTATGCTGAAGGGCAGTTCTGATCAAGTAAGGATCATCTAGCTTAAGAAAAAAATGTCTTGTCTGAAACTCCTAAACAGCAATCCCCATCACACAAATAATGAACTTCACAATGAAGTGACTTCCATCAAGTCAAATGCATATTAACTGGGTTGACAACGTTTGGAGCTCGGATAAACCTCCAAGCTTTGACCTCTCGGTCCCGCCATCTCTACTTGTAAAAAGCGGGTGGGCGGGAATGGACGGGGATAAATCTCTCTCTATTCCCTCCGGGGATGGGTCATTCTCAGCCTCTCAGCCTTTAACTAACGAAGATAAGATCTTTCACAAAAATACGCCCTAGGAGATATATATCTCTACCTTTCTCTTCTACAACACTTTTTCCTATAGTAGCCATGAGTTTCTCCATATGAAGCAAGTATATGCAACCAAGAGGTGTAACGGGCCAGAGTGGACAATATCTACTAGCAATGAACTTGGACTCTTATAAATTGATTGGATTTGCACCAATAGAAACCATAAATTTGATTAAGAGTCAGTCACTGGGCAGTGTTCTAGCGATGGCGATATATAACGGGCTAAAGCAGACCATATCTATTAGCGATGGGCTTGGGCTGTTACAAATAGTATCAGAACTAGAGCCAGTCATCGGGCAATATGCCAGCGAGGACGCTAGGCTTCCAAGGGGTGGATTGTGAGATCTCACATTGGTTGAATTGTATCTACTAGCGGTGGACTTTAGTTGTTACAAAAGTTGAGGTGAGGCGGATGGTGATATATACGGGCCAAAAGTTGAGGGGAGGCTGATGGTGATATGTACGGGCCAAAGCGGACAAATCTACTAGCGGTAGACTTTAGTTGTTACAAGAGATTAGGTGAGTAATGAGCCAAAGCCGACAATATTTTCTAGCAAATGGATAAAGAAATAGTGGGTTCCTTCGTTTCTATGGTTACTTCTTAAACGGTGAGGTCCTCTCTATACACCGGAGCTCCTTCTTTTATTTCATCAATGTTATTGTTAACTTGTACAGTTCACCCTCTTTGGCTCTACCCATGAATTAGCTAGTAATCGGTCTTTCACAACGAGATCTACCTATACAGTAACGGTATTTAATTATGAAGATTAGTTGGGTAGCTGACCCTCTTAGTCCGTTCTTGGAAGAATAAGGCCATACTTTCGTTTTTTTCAACACAAGAACACAAGAACAAACCTCACAAGATTAGGAAATCCATCAGAACTACACAAACCCTTATGGCTAAATCAAGTCAATACTATACAAAATCACAGACCCCACTAAACAAAACCAGAGAACACAACCAAATCTCAAGCCTCCCCCATGGAAAAACCCCAGATCTCATCACAAATCAACAATGCAGCACATGAACACACCAATCCAAACCCAAATCAACAATCATATCTCAAACCCACATTTCAAAAACCAAATCAAAAAATCAAAACACTATTCCTCACATTACCTTCGCCATCGCCATTGCCTTCAAGTGTTTATATCGTGCACATCTCTAGCACATCTAGTAATGACCTCGCACCCTCGATCATACGAATTCGCCGGACCAGGATGACATTCATAATAAGAAACCCCTGGTCTAGAACAAGGAACCATATCCCTTCTAAGAGTTTCATAGCTTATATACCTCTTCTGCATCATCAACACTCGCCTACTGATCTCCGATTCCATTTGTGGCTCTGTTAGGCACTCTCCGATCTTCTGATTGCAAACCCCTTTGGGCATTAAATCGATTTGGTTGCCCTTCAAAGATCTGAGATCAAGAACAGCATCGCAGAAGGGGAAATGGGTTTGAAGGAAAATGAGTGGAAGGAGGATGGAAAGAAGGAAGAACAGAGTGGGTTTTGCCATTTTTGAAGGGCTTATTTGCACTGTTTCGTCTTCTTCTCCAGCAATATGGGCTCTGAATGTGAGATTCTTTATTGGTTGGATGTTCAAATGGAGTAATGTTTTTGCTTTTGCTTTGCCTGAAATAAATGAAATCCCAAAAAATTTAAATGAAAATTGAGCTTTCTCTATCAATATAAGTTGGGAGTAATCCTTTTGTCAACTGTCATAATTCACACCAAAGACAATTTTGCACACTTTAAAAGTATACCATTAAACCATAGAATATTCACTTTTTTTTTTTTTTTTTAAATAGAAATTTATGTTCTCGTTTTTTAAGTATGCCCGACCAAACCCTAAAAGTGAACGGTCAAGCCCGATGTGAGCTCAAAGTTCAACCAACCTAATACACTCGAGCCTAAAACACGACGACTTGGCTGATTGGTAAATATAGGTTAGAGCTTATATCATTATATTTACTTAATTTATTTCAAATATTTGGTATTTTTTATAATTTATAAAATTAAAATATTGGTATTGCAAACCTTCTTTTAGTTTTTTTTTAACTCCTCTATAAATTATATATATATATACACACACACATATTCCCTTAGAAACAAAACAAAAATTAAATATTTAAAAAAAGAAAAAAGAAATTATACAATGGGAATAAGATGATCCACCAAGGGCCGGAATCTGACCACTAAATTTGTCGGTGGGTTTCGGACATAAATTCAAAAGCCCGACCCGACCATTAAATATAATAAATATACATAACATTTTAAAAATAAATAATAATAATAATAATAATAATATATATATATATATATATATATATATATATATATATATATATATATATATATAATCCAAAATCAATCAATTTGCCTTAGCTTTGAAGTTGTTTTGTGTGGGATAATGGGTTAGGTCCATTCCACCATGTTTTAGGGATATAATAAATATTTTTACAAAAACAACAAATTTAAGAGAAATTATTGTAATAATTATTTGTTTGATTAAAAAAAGTTTAAAAATTAAAAATTAAAATAACTTTTTTTTTATCTCACTTTATTCATATACCCCTTATTTACTTGAGTGTCACACGTCTACTAGCTTTGGTTCGTCCTTGCGACATGATCACATTACTTATTTCTCGTTTCTAAAAGTGAAAACTATCCACACTAACTAACTTAAGAAAAATTTGGTTAGTCCTTTCAACATGTTTTGTCATCACCCACAAGATTCCTAAGAAAATTCTTAGGAAATCACCCAATATAAGATTGTTCCAAACAAAGTATGTTTTAACTTTAGAGTTTTTTATGTTTAAACGACCAAAAAGAAAAGTGCACATTGTTTGTATAGATAATAACTCTTGATTATTATAGTATTTCTTAGTCATTTTATTCTTAAGATCACTCTCAATCAGATGATGAGGCATCGGTTCATTCATGTACCCCTTTACTCGGGTGTCGCACTTCTTACCTGAGATGATACCCAAAATCAAATACAATACTTACAAGTTTTAATATAACTTCACAACAATTAAAACTGAAAAAGAATCTTGAATGTCACACTTCTTACCCGAGATGATACCCAAAATCAAATACAATACTTACAAGTTTTAATATAACTTCACAACAATTAAAACCGAAAAAGAATCTTGAATGTCACACTCCTTACCCGAGATGATACCCAAAATCAAATACAATACTTACAAGTTTTAATATAACTTCACATCAATTAAAACCGAAAAAGAATCTTGATATATAATACAATACTTACAAGTTTTAATATAACTTCACATCAATTAAAACCGAAAAAGAATCTTGATATATACATTTGTTGTCGTAGCTATATTAAGATAAACTCAGCAGTTGGAACTTATTCTTATAAAAGAAATCTATCCAAACCACGTTTTGTTCGATCCATACAATATATTCCCCTCTAAAAAGTACTTTTAGTCATACAAAACCAATGGCCCAAGCCTTTTATATTTACAATATATTCCCCTCTAAAAAGTACTTTTAGTCATACAAAACCAATGGCCCAAGCCTTTTATATTTCTCTCTTAAAACACATACCCCATAGAACAAGAAAGAGTTCATAGTCTCTTCATTTTTTTTCCCCAATTATAATTAAAAAAATATTTAAAAAAAAAATCCAATTTGTATAGAAACTTAGAATAACTCACAGGAAGAACAGGTGCAGGGATTGGATTTTGCTTCCCTTTTGGTAGGGTCAGCTATCATTCTCAACTTGTGGCTGTTTCCCACTTGGTTCATAAACAGGCCTAGCTTTAATCACAACCACAGGAGAAATCAACTTGTGGCTGTTTCCCACTTGGTTCATAAACAGGCCTAGCTTTAATCACAACCACAGGAGAAATTAAAATTGAATTATCCATAAAATATTTTCAATATTGTTAACTGATCATATTGACATTCTATCCATTTCTAACATATTGCTTATCCTAACAACTTGAGTATATAAATTTCTATAGTTGTATTCACGATAATAGAAATAAACACCGCCCTCCTATCATTCACCAAGTTGAATAGATTCGTAATGAACTAAGTAATAGTATGTTTTATTTGATAAAGAGATGGAACTAGAATGAGCAAAGACAAAAAAAACTACCCGAGGTTGATCTAATGGTACATGAGTGTAGATGTAAATAAGAATGAGCAAAGACAAAAAAAACTACCCGAGGTTGATCTAATGGTACATGAGTGTAGATGTAAATAGAGAGATTTAGAGAAAATGGACTCCAGTCGTGTAGCCACCTATTCAAGATTTAATACTTTTGTGAGTTTTACTTCACAGATATCTAAAAAGTAAATGAACAAAGACAAGGCTCAAAGACAATTTATTCGTGAGTTTTACTTCACAGATATCTAAAAAGTAAATGAACAAAGACAAGGCTCAAAGACAATTTATTCAATAGACAATGCACTCTCCATGCCCAAATGGAGAAGCAACTCGGCATAAATTCATTTATGAGTGTGTTCATTAGCAATATTTCCATCAAGCACAGATGAAGTATTCATGGTAAGATAAGATCTTTAATAAGGTATAGATTTAACTAGCTAATCGTTCATGAATGAACAACATTTTACGCTGTTGTAATGTACAAGGAAGAACTCGTTGCAACAACGTACGAGTAACTCGACAAATCACATAGCAACTATAAAAAGAAACTGCAAATCATATTTCAGGATTCATTTATTGTATAACTGAATGTCTAAATTAGAATGAACGATAGAAACAGAGAAATCTAAATAAACTGTGAGAAAAGCTTTGGAATTACCTCTCCAGTTAAAGTGATAAGCCTGATCTCCCATCGTCTGGCTCCTTGTATAGATTTTCCCTGTAATTAGAACTTGCCTCTTCACTTTCGGGACAACCCGGTCTTTCGGTAAGAAACTGTTCCCAGAAAACATCATTGACTCTTACAGGGTTGGCTGGAGGTCCGTGATTGTTACTTGAGGTCTCCTTTAGACAAAATGTACTGGTTCCCTCGTCGAGATTGATGTTTTTAGTGAACAGTCTCATATCTGATTCTTTTCCATTTGATACTTTTGAACCGGATGATTTTCGAAGATTCTGACCCAGTTGTGGCATTCTAACCGAATAATCGGCGTCGTTGACTTGCAGGGAAGAAGATGCAAGAGTGAGATTTAAATGACAGGAAATGTGATTCTCTCCATCTTCTTTGGAACTAACATTTGGTTGCAGTGAGTGCAGACATGGACTCTCGTCGTTAGGCGATTTCCCCGACAAAGATGAATCCCTCTTCAATACAAATGATGTCCCAGTGTCTGAAAGATCTAATGTTTCAGCTGCAAAATGATGACTTTCTTGGACACCTCTAGTGTCAAGTTTTGACATGTTTCTTTGTGAACTTCCCCCTCCTTCATTTGAACTCTGAGTGCTACATGAAAGTAAGTTAATATCCGATACGCTCGAAGTTTCTAATCTCATCTTATGTGAGAAATCTTGATGAAAAATATTCCCAGACTCGGATCTGGAACTGCTATGGTTATCCAAAAAACTATTTTCAATGGCTGGCTGTGAATGATCACCTGAAGGCAATCGTCTCTTTTTGTTAAACGCTGTAAAGTCCATAGACTCGACTCTCCGAGCAAGATGCTCAACAAAAGAAGGGTTCTGAACAGCCTTTTCTAAAAATGCCAATAAATTCTTCTGCCTTTTTTCCATGCTTTCCACCTTCACCGTTAGATCCTGCAACTGAATTTTAGCAGTCGATTTTTGCTGTTTGAACCTAGAGATATCGGCTTCAAGTGTAGTTTTTTTACGCGATAGCCTATCTATTTCATCTTCAAAAGCAGCTCTTTCTGGATCTACAAGAGATCCTGGAGGAGTACTGTGACTATGAATTGGTTTTCGACGGTGGATGTTTTTCAGCAGATGCTTTTGATCCTTTATGAAATCATCATTTGCAAATTCCCACCTCTCAGAATCAATCTTCTTAAACCCCTGCAAACAAAATGTTCAAAAATTGCATGTTTAAGCAACTTTTTAATGCCGTAGTCACTTCAATTTTTCAAAACGAAAGAGTGATATAGTTTTCGTATAAAATGAGGTGTACAGCAACAATTATTCAAGAGATTCTAGCATGATAGATGGAAAGATCATACAAGCACATAAATGATTCATACGGCGGTAAGCAAACCATAAAGGAACCCTTCAAACTACTTCCACCCAAGGGACGATTCTTTTATGAGTTCAAGAATCACGTATTAATAAATTGGAATTGCGAGGAGAAAAGAAAATTCCTCTCAGAAAACAGTTCTAAGAAGTCGAAGATATAAGAATCTCGAAGCTAGGAGATTGCACATTAGATTAGCATAAACAGACCAAATTTAGTTTATGACAGTTAAATCCCTACGAGTTACAGCAATTGAAGCTCATAAATATAGAAACATTAAGAATTGCTGAAACGAATATGCATACTATGTAAATGAGAGAGAGAGAGAAAAAAAACAGTAACTGAAGTCATGATTACACGATAAGGAACTACTCCTTAGCCAGTTAACAAGAGGAACAAAATCAAATCACCGAAACGTGAAAAATCAAAACTAAGAAGTAAACAGAAGAGGAATTTCCAGTAACTTACATAGGTATTAAGCTGCCGAATGAAGCTGGAGAAGTTGTTGTGCTTGAAAAACGTAGGAAGAAGAAGGCGAGCGAATTCAGGGGGATTCCATACCACAAAGCTCTTCTTCGAAGAAGTCCACGAGACGATCTCGTCGGTGGCAGATTCATCGACCATATCGTAGGTCTTGATGAGAAACGGCGCTGGACCAGCACCGCCAGTGCCTCCGCCGCCAGCAGCTGCCTCCATTAACGGTGAACAACGGCGGATCAGGATGTGAATCGATCACCGAAAGTGGTGCTGAAAAGGAGATTTAGAGATGAAGATTACGCAGAGGAAGGTGAGTTTTTGGTGAGTAATCGACAGGTGAGGTTCTTCGAGATTGACTTCGCTCCACCCGCTTCTTGCCGTTCTTCTCTCGTTTTTTTTTTTTACAAATTATTTTCTTAAATATAAAAAATATATATTTTTTTTAAATTTCATGTCCTTCCATATTTGTCTTTTTCTATTTTATTAATTTATATTTAATTTTAATTTCATTTGAGTCCCTACTTCATTTTTCTAACTTTCTCGTAATTAAACAAGATTTGGGTCCCTGTGAATTAAATAAACATCTCTAATTATAATTGTTGACTTCTTAACCGATGATGTATATTTTGTCAAATAATTGTCTAAGTGGACGTTGACAAGTTTTGTTACTGTTCCTCGAGTGTTTTAAACAATTATAAACCGTGCTTGTTGTCTTCAGCTTTCCCGTGCTTTTACCCTAAACAACAACTAATTGGACGAGAAGGGTAAATTATAACTTTGTTAGTTATTTTTATTCGTTCGTCAAACTTGATTATAACAATGTCATTGGACTCTCGATTTTGCATCTAAAATTCCTAAACCTTCTCGATTTAACCCTAATACGGCACAATGTTGTTAATCAGAGATTAAGTTGCACTGTATCAACTCAATCATGCACGATTAACTAGTTTTGAGAAAACTCGTTAAACAAGACTCATCGAGTCTCTCATTTAGTAGCTGGTAAACGTATTTTGATAGTTAAACGCAATTTAAATGAAAACATCGAAAATGGTCAGACATACATGTTTTATGACATAACCAATAGCCTCGTTAGTGTTCGTTTGTGTTTATTGAGCGTTCTTCACTTCAATGTCATGCACTTTAATTCGCTTCATAGTTATATAAGATAGACCACTATTTGGGTCTCGGTCTGGAGTGACTTCAAAATTGTGGAATGATTAGAGTGTACAAGAGCTGAGTTCGGTTAACCAAATTTTAGGTTGATTAGATTGGTAACCTAAGGAACCGTGGAAGAAATTAAAATTATTTATAAATTAATCCATTTTTAGATTCACCCACTAAAACAAGCCGAAATAACGCAGTTAAAAAAAATAATAAAAATAAAAAATAAAATAAAATAAATAAACAAATAAAAAAATAAAGCTACCCGTCTTAAAATCCTCAAATTTGCTCCCGCAAGTCAAAATGGAAATCCACGTTAATAAAAAAAAAAAAAAAAAAAAGAAAAAAAGAAAGCCCCACTCCCCACGCCAACGCCAACGCCAACGCCATCCACCACTCCACCCCACCCACCCTGGGCGGCGGCTTACCTGTCCCTCCCACACCTCCACCATCCCCCTTCACTCACCGCCCAATCGCGTTCGGCCATGTCACCCTTCCTCCCCTACGCCCCCAGCGCACTTTATCACCCCCCTCCCCCGGCGCACCCTAGCCCTCCCCCCCTAGCGGTGGCCACATCAAAATCCTCCCCTTCTCTCTCTCTCTCTCCGCCGCTCCCTCAGATCTCCCTTCCTTCCTTCATTTATCTCCTGGGTTTTCCCCAGATCTCGCATCCTTCAACCGTTGTTTCCTCCGTCGTAAATGGTTTCCTCTGCTATGGATTCTCCCTCGTCACCGAACGACGGATCTCCTCCTTCCAATCCCCTTCAGCCGCTGCCGATTTCTACCCCTTTACCTCCTCCATCGAATCCGCCGCCTCAGCCTGTAGCCTCGGCGTCATCTCGCCGTCTTCCGCCCCCCTGCTGGACTCACGATGAGACGATTGCTCTCATCGATTCGTATCGCGACAAGTGGTATTCTCTCCGTCGCGGGAATCTCAAAGCCACTCACTGGCAGGAGGTTGCTGATTCCGTTTCTCATAGATGTCCTAACGCGTCGCCGCCGAAGACCGCCGTACAGTGCCGTCATAAGATGGAGAAGCTCCGGAAACGGTACCGGACCGAGCTTCAGCGGGCCAGGTCTATGCCGCTTTCGCGATTTATATCGTCTTGGGTTCATTTTAAGCAGATGGATGCTATGGAGAAGGGCCCGTCGGCGAAGCCGGATGAGTCGGATTCCGGTGGGGAGGAGGATGATGAAGACGAGGAAGACGATCAAGAACTGTACGAGGAGTTTAGGAACGCTGGGGCTTCTGCGGCTCGGAGTGTGAGGAAATTGTACGGAAATGGAATTACCAGTGGGGGAAGTAACACTGGTGGCGGTGGTAATGGCGGAGATGGAACCGCTGCCGGAGGGTTTCGGATTCGAATTCCAACAGGTGTGAGTATAGCGCAACCAGGGTTGAAAAATTATCCGAAAGCGGAACACAAGATGAACCCTAACCCTAACTCGAATCCAAACTCTGGGACGAACATGAACCCTGCAGCTGTTAATTTCGGAACGAGAGTCGTGAGGGAGTCGAATCCAGTGAGGCCGGCGACGGGGAAGAGAGGGGAGAGGGAAAGGGAACGAGAGCCAGTTACAGAGATGGTGTCCGCCATTAAAGCTCTGGGAGATGGGTTTGTAAGAATGGAGCGGATGAAGATGGAAATGGCCAGAGAAATCGAAGCCATGAGAATGGATATGGAGATCAAACGAACAGAGATGATTCTGGATTCACAGCAGCGGATCGTGGAGGCTTTTGCCAAGGCTGTTTCAGAGAACAAGAAGAAGATCAAGAGAATTCCTTCTCCAGGGTCCTAAAATGGCTGCCCCCTGTTCATTCCATCGCCATTCTTGAGCTCAAATTAGCTTCAATTCCAAATGGGTTTTCATCATTCATCTCAAATGATGACATGCTGCAGAGATTTTCAGGTTCTGTAAGTCGAAAATGATCTTAGTTAGGTACCTTTTCTAGTCATTTCTCATGTTCATCCTACTTTTTTCTTCTTTTACATTGTTTTTTCCTCATCTTTGACTGGATTAGCTAGATTGTCTAATCAATGTAGCCATAAAAACTTAGGTAAATTCTCACATATAGAGGTAAATTATTGAGTTTGTTTGTTCTCTGCAAGTTTAGCATGAAGATAAAGCTTCTCCTCTGTGTTGTTCTCTCTGAATCTTCTGATTTTGCTGCAATTTCTACCTTTTTCCATCCATGGCGAAAAGGGAACTTCAAAATGTGGAGAAATAATCTGTCAATGGCTATAGATTTGCCTTTTTCTTTAAGCTTTTGTGATGCTGAGTGGTCTGTCTTGAATTGTGAAGCTTCTGCTGCTTTAGTTGATGGATTGTGACCATTTTGATTCTAGAAAAGGGCAGTTTCCTTTGGATTTCTCTGCGTTTGTGTTCATGGCCATTGATAGAATGAAAGCCTTTTTGAAACCCTTTTGTTGGGAGGCAGTTTATGAGCCAATTCATTGGATTCATAGTGGTTCTAGGAAGTTAGGAGGGTAGAAAGTGCCTTCTTTTTGAAGGTTGCTCTTTGAATTTTCTTTGTTGGAAAGCCCCCATTAGTAATAAGAGTTTCGTGTTGCTAGCCCGGGTCGCACCGTCGTTCTATGATTTGCAGCCTGATACATTTTCATTATGTTACTTAGCCAAACTCGTCGCCTCATATGCCAAAATTAAACAGTTTCGCATTGCTTGCCGCTCTCGTGATCAAACACGGGGTTGCACTGTCGTCATACTATGGTTTGCAGCCTTTCCCTTTTCATTATGTTTCTTAGCCAAACCCGTCACCTCATATGCCAAAGTCAAACAATTGTTCTTTCTTCAACGTTATCAACCTAACCCATCTCGAGTTATGCTTTTAAATTAGATTTGTTCGTGTTACATGATCAAACCAGTCAAGTTTATTTTTAATTTTAAAATATACCTTGGATACAATTATATATACATAGAAGATAAGAACGTATTAAATTAATATATATATATATATATATTAAATATAAAAGATAATGGTGTATTTAATTTGAAAAATTATATTTAATATGTTTGATATCGTAAATATAAATATATTTAATTTATATTAGATATATTAATGAAATATATATTTAAAATTTGAAAAGATTCCTATTAAACAAACGCCCTACACCTCCATAAGTTAAACGTAATTTAAATATGAAATAAATTTAGAAAAATTCGTAAATTAAAAAAGAATCAATATTGTTTTTCCTTGTCCATATTAATGATTAGTTATTTAATGGATAATATAAAATATTTTAAATATATGTGGAGATAATTGAAATAAGGAGCAATTTAATAATTTATGAAATAAAATTGATATTTTTTTTTGTTCATAAATAAAGAAAATACTTCGGAAAAGAATGCAAATATCATCCGGAGAAGCAAGGGTAGAGCACTGTGTCATACGCGCTTCACGCGCGCTATCAGACGGTGAGAAAAAGGTCCACACGGGAAGCACATGGTCCGAGTGACAGACAAGTACTACCTTTTTTGCTTTTAAGTAAACGTCCTCCTTATTAGGGTTTCTAATTTTTCACCGGTCTACATATTCTCAATTTTCTTTCCATCTTCTAGGGTTTCGTTTTTTGTTTCGAATATCAATTTCTTCTCTAATCGCTCGTTTTTCCGAAAAAGATTTCGTATTTCCACCACCTGATTTGCAACTCTCAGATTTTCTAGGGTTGTTTTTTCGTCAACGTTTCAGATCTGTGTCATTGTTCTGACAATTCTTTGACGTTGTTGAGATGCCTCCAAGGACGGTAAAGAGAGGGGCGGCATCGGCCGGGTCGAAGAGAGGTGGAAGGGTCACAAGAGGGACACCGAATAAGAAACAACAGCCGCTCGAACGGGAGGTTGCCGAAGAGACGGTGAAGGTCGAGGAGGTCTCGGTGGTTGAGGTGGAAACCAAGGAGATTCCCGAGGAAGTAACGGTGCAGGAAAAAAGCCCTGTTGTCGAAGACGAGCCAGTCATTCCGAATATGCCGGTAGGTGTCGAAGATGAGCCAGTCATTCGGAATAATCCGGTAGTTGTCGAGGAGAAGCAACCTGTTGCCATAGACGTTGAGGAGGTCGAACCTTCGCACGAAGTCGGATCGGATTCTAAACCCTTGGTTCCTCCTAAAAGTAAGTATTATCTTCCAAATTCGAGACGTCTCCATTAGGGCAAGAATCTGGTTTCCTTTCCTTTACGTTCGTTTAATTGATGGGTAAATACTAATTCTATTTGTCTGGTATTCAATGGTGGAATTCGTGACTGATAAGTGTAGTTAGTACTTGAGACATGACCTTACCTTTTGCATTATATTTTTAAGTGTCTTTTTTTTTTCTCAAGATACTGAAATAGATGGATGTAATTACGTGAAGAAATAAGTTCTAGGTTATCTGTGATTTTTTTTGTAAAATTTTCTTCTGAGGATAGATATGTGATGCTCACGATTGTCTCAGAACAGTGCGTACTTGGGTACAATCTAATTATTTTTGTACCCTCTTTACCTTAGCTCATATTACTCAGGTTGTATTGGTATAGTGAGCGTGGGTATGCTTGCTTGAAGCTGGACATATTTCGATGCCAAGTTTAGCTATGCTTTGGGTTTTAATTTTTAATGTATCCAGTGTATTTCTTGAGTGAGTTGTTGACCGGGATAGATCTTCAATGTACATCTCGTTTCAGAAGAAGTAAAGGATGAAGAATTTGAAAAGGATGAACGCTTGGATCTTGAAGACAATGATCCTGAATCAGAACCTGAGGAGGAGTTTGATGAAAAAGATATTGGACAAGCGGATGTACAGGACATGGTATATGGAGAGGGTGAACCTGAGGACAATGTGGGCGATGGGGAGGGTGTTATGGGTATAGATGATGTTGAGCATGTTCAGGAGGATCATGAGGGAGAGGAGGATGATCAGCAAGTTGCTGAAGGCCATGAGAATGCTGGCATGGTTGATGCTGATGAGGATGAGCATCATGAAGTTGTAGAGGAGAGGCGTAAGCGCAAAGAGTTTGAAGTCTTTGTTGGGGGCTTGGACAAGGATGTAAAGGAGGAGGATTTAAAGAAAGTTTTCAGTGCAGTTGGTGAAGTTACTGAAGTCAGGCTAATGATGAACCCTCAGACGAAGAAGAATAAAGGTTTTGCATTTTTACGTTTTGCTACAGTTGAAGAGGCAAAACGTGCTGTGTCAGAGCTAAAGAATCCAGTGGTAATTTTGGCCTTTTAATCATTTCCTCTTTTTTTAGGATGATGAAATTGATAAGACTTGGATATACCACCTCCAGCTTATTTTATTTAATTAATGAAATTCCAGATTAATGGGAAACAATGTGGTGTGACTCCAAGTCAAGACAGTGACACCCTTTTTCTTGGTAACATATGCAAGACATGGAAAAAGGATGTTGTAAGTCGTGGATTTTTCACATTCTATTGATCAGTGAGTTTTTTTTTTTTGTACACGAGTTGTAAATTTCCTGACACTATGATATTCCTATATATGGATCCAGCTGTTTTTTTTTTTGTACACGAGTTGTAAATTTCCTGACACTATGATATTCCTATATATGGATCCAGCTGAAGGAGAAGTTGAAACATTATGGAGTTGATAATGTTGAGGATCTGACTTTGGTAGAAGATAGTAATAATGAAGGATTAAATCGTGGATTTGCTTTTTTGGAATTTTCATCTCGCTTGGATGCCATGGATGCCTTCAAGCGTCTTCAAAAAAGGGATGTTGTATTTGGAGTCGATAGACCTGCCAAAGTGTCTTTTGCAGATTCTTTTATAGATCCTGGTGATGAAATTATGGCCCAGGTTAGCATTGAGATAACTATTTGACATTATTCAATTCAAGTGCTGTGTAATTAATTTTTCTGGTAAAATAAGCTATTGGAATTAAATTATTGTTACTACCCACTCTGTTTTAAGCTTGTAGAGGTCAGAAATTATCTTTTGATGAAGTATTGAACATTTAATTGTTTAGTATGTACGTTGTTTAGCTACTGNTTTCAATATATATGATTTATTTTTTTTGTTTTTTTTTTTTTTTTTTTTTTTTTTTTTTTTTGCAAGTGTTCCTCATGTTCAGTCTGTTGGATGTGTCTTTCATGCATTTTGTTTCATCTTTTCAGCTGTCATTGTATGTAGTTGATATATTGCTATTATTTTCACACTGTTTCTGTTAGAATGCAATGATATGAAATTGTTAGTGTCACACAAACAGGTCAAGACTGTTTTTGTTGATAGTCTCCCTGGCTCATGGGATGAGGTATTTGTTCGAGGACTTCTTAAGAAGTATGGGGAGATTGAGAAAATTGAGCTTGCCCGAAATATGCCTTCGGCAAAGAGAAAGGACTTTGGTTTTGTTACATTTGACACACATGATGCTGCAGTTTTCTGTGCAAAAAGTATTAACAACGCAGAGCTGGGTGAAGGGGACAACAAGGTGTGTAGTTTCTTGAAGAACTGATGGGATTTACTTTTGAAGGTTCTTCTCAGGTTTCTGTTCTGAAACTCATGTTTTTTTTCCCCCCCAATTTCTATGTCTATTAGGCTAAAGTAAGGGCTAGATTATCCAGACCACTGCAAAGGGGTAAAGGAAAACATGCAAGTCGTGCAGATTATTGGCCTGGGCATGCAACTGGACGAGCATTAAGGGGTTCTTGGGGACGACCAGCTCCACAAAGTCTTCCAGTTCGAGTAAGAGGTGTAGGCAGCCATTTCCCACCAGTCAGTGTAAAGAGGCCTGGTGGGGTTAGAGATAGACGTCCTGTCATTGCAATGCCAGAACGAGGAAGACCTATTGCTCCTGTAGCAAGGTCTTATGACAGGGGACCTCCTGGTATGCATCTTTTTTAATGA
This sequence comes from Cucurbita maxima, assembly GCF_002738345.1. NCBI lineage: Eukaryota > Viridiplantae > Streptophyta > Magnoliopsida > Cucurbitales > Cucurbitaceae > Cucurbita > Cucurbita maxima. Next base: position 137,002 of record NW_019272139.1, on the reverse strand, counting down.
CTGATGAATTCTATATTCAACTTAAAGTTGTTAATTTTTGGTTTATTTGAACAGTTGCTTCTTACTCAAAGAGTAGTTTGAAAAGAGAGTATGGTCGACATGAGGATCTGCATCCATCCAGAAGCAGGGTACTTGTTGATTATTCATCCAGGGTTGTACCTGATCGAAATGCATCTTTCAGAGAGGAATATGCTTCTCGTACAACTGCCTTCTCAGATCCACCTAGGAGAGCTTATGTGGACGATGATTATGGTCGAAGGTTTGAGAGACCCCCTCCTCCAAGCTACCGTGATGTTCGTGCACGCGATTATGATTCTCTAGTTGGATCAAAACGTCCATATTCTTCATTGGTAAGATTTATTATTTGCATTTCTTAGTACTTGTTGCATTTGATTTCCCATTACAATGCCCCATCTAACTTTTTTGGCCAAATTTTAGAGTGATGTGCCTCCAGCTTATGCTGATGCTGGTGTTCGACAATCAAGAAGTCGTTTGGACTATGATTATGGTGCTGGTGCTTCTCAATATGGAGATGCCTACGACAGCAGGTTTGTTAAATTCCCCCCATCCTTGGAGCACAGAGATAGAGAAATAGATGATAAATCAAATATCAAGGGACAAATAAATAGTCTGCTATTTTGTTAGAGAAGATGTACTTGCAATTTACTAGTTACTTTGACTTTTAGTTTTATATTTTTATTAACTTAGATGTCATCTGGTTGATAGGATTGGAAGATCAAATATTGGTGGATATGATGGTCGAAGCTCCATCTCAGGTCAGGGCTTATACTAGGGGTGTACACATGTGGCAGCCAGCAGGCTGTTGGATACGGAGGAAGTGTATGTGATGCTAGGTTGACAAGTGTATAACATTGTTGTAAGCTTATGATTTTCCATTGATTTTTCAGGTTCTTTTAGTAGTGATGTTGGTGGAATGTACTCGTCCAGCTATGGTGGTGATTACATGACACGTGGTAGCAATGTATGATTATTATTATTATTGTGCATACATTTTGTGTTCTCGATTTCTCTCATTTGAGGAGATCTCTTTTGTTTTTTGATAGGTGAGTGGCAGCTCTTACTCATCAATGTACCATGGGCGCAGTGCAGGGGGCAGCAGTTATATGGGTAGTGGCGGGTCTGGATCATACTATTGATTGATGTGAGTCAAATTTCACCTTTTTTGTTCCATTTCTTCCATAATTCTGTTTTCTCCTTTTTCTTCCTTTTCTCCTTTTATTTCCCCTCCCTCTTTTTCTAAGTTGGAGACCTTTTCTTTCTTCCTATGAAGGATTCCATTCTCTTTTCTTTTTCCCCCCTAAGAAGAGTGTTTAGTGGAAGTGGAACAATATGGTCACAAGTTATCTGTTTATGGAACAGACTTGATATGATAAAGAGGCTCCTGTAGGATGTGGACAATGTTTGGAAGCTTTTGCATTATCTGCCTCTACGGTTCTGGGAAGGAAAATTTATCAAGATTAACGGCCTCTAAACTTTATTTCTAGAGTATGATCGAATGACGTAACATACTGGTTAAGTTGTTAAGACCTTGCTGGTTTTTGATATTTGTAATTGGACCATGTAAGGGAACTCGTGACGTATTCAGAAATGAAGAAAGACGTGCCTGATTGTGCATATTCATAAGTTGCATTTATGTAAGTTTTCTCTTGAGAACACGTCCTGAATAGTTGGAAGGTGGGTGGTTTTGTATCCCCTTTTTGTTTTGGAGTACAGACATCAAATATGGGGGTTAAGTGGATTTCGTATTATACTGTATTGGAGCAGTGTTGTCTTGGAACCCTCTACGGTAACAGTTAGCAACAGGCACATATGATTAATATGAAAGTAAATAGTGGATGTGGTTATTTGATGCAAGAAATGCTGAGCTTTTTGGATATTTTATAGCCCTGATAAAAGGCCCTGAAGTGGAGTAGTGCTCCATATATTTGTTACTGTTTATTTATTGGCTTAAGTAGAGATTACTTGGAGACTTTTATTCAATATATCTATTGTAACTTATTGGTATTCTAGTTCTTTCTTAGACTAGGTGGGGTACAATTTTTGAAATTGTTAGTTCATTTCTTACGTTCTTTCAAGTTGTTAGCTCTGATGACTGGTCCCATGCGTGCGAGAGATGTGGACGGGGTTGGTTAGGGAGAGGCCGACACGTTTCCTTTTCATTTTGTTTGGAAGATGGAAGCAACATAAGTCTTATTTTCTTTCATTTTTTGGTTTAATCTGGACGAAAGGATTAAGGCATCATTCGATATTGGTCAGGGCAGGCACCCAAATAAAAGGATAACTGTTTTAGAATTAGGAGTGAAATGATTTTGTTCAAGAAACTGGTGCATGGCTGAGTTTTGTGTGGGCATTGTATGATTTGATCGTTCTTTTTCACCGATGAGAAATACCAAATGTTTTGAAATGCTGTGCGAGAGGGCTTCTTCCTCACCTATATTTTGATTCCAAAGTTTTTCAGGATATTGATTGATTAGTGTAGTTAAGCAATGAGGTGGCATCGTTTTGGTTTTGGCAGCACCGAGATCGTTCGAAGCTATAAGTTCTTTCTTTTGTGTTGGTATCGCTTTATGTGTATCTGTAGGCTGTTGTATGTATGTATATATTATGTTTATTTTGAACAATTGAAATAGAGTTTGTCGCTTGAACCTCTTCTGGGTGAAATATGGTTCGTTTCGAGTGGTTTCGTTATATGCATAAAACATAGGATTGTTCGACATTGGTGTATGGATGTTATGTTTCGAACCTCCTGAATTACGAACGATTATTTAATTAAGATATCTGATTTATATTCTTGCATTTCAGAATATTGGTTACAATATCCAATTTTTGAATGGTCAGTTCTTATACTTCTAATAAAGATTAGTTTCTTTTAATTTCTTAGCACTTTTTTATGGTCGTCCAAGTTGTATGAAAATTATTAATTCTTACAAAAATATTAAATCGTAATAAATGTTAAATCTTTAAATTATTAAAAAAAGGTAAAACTATAAAAATTAAATTTTATTGCATTTTAATAATTCAAAGCTTGATTAAATTTTGTACGGTCTTCATCTACAAATACAGTTAAATAGTAATCATTAGTCCCAGAATCCCTCTATCCAACCCTCCATGTCCTCAAACATTCTGAAAAATAGAAAAATTAATAGCATTTGGCTTCGAGTCAATGTCTCCAAGAATTCTTACATCCAACGTGTTCCGACCACCAGAAAATCTCCGACGCATTGGTCGACTTCCTAAATCGTTTCCAATCGCCGAGAGTGGCCCGAAGATCACCAATCTTAGCGACGATAGTCCGACAGCAATTGGCATGGACAGTGGTAACTTGGTTGAAATCCCTACTCTTCTGACAAAACCCACTGAAAAAGAGAGTGTTGAGAAACCTGACCTTGAGATTGAGCCGCCGGATTATGCCGGCACGGATGAGATTGAAGAGAACGTCCTGTTCCTTTTGGCCGGCGGTGGTGTTCTTCATGGAGTACCATTGGTCGAAAAGCGCTATGGTTCTGTTGTTGGATCGGACGAAGTAGAAACCGGTGTTGATGGGATTGGCGGAGGACCATGGATTTCCGTTGAAGTGATCTGTGCTTATTTGAAGATCTTCTGTTTTATCCTTGCTCAGCTTTCCAAATGGGTCCCTCAGCCACATTACATCCGTGTCCTGTTCAAAAATAATTATAATAATATTAGAACCTTAATTCAATAATATTTCCATTTATGACACAAATACTATTCAAACATAATAATAATTTAATAATTTAATTTTTTTTTAGAGGTCAATTAATAAATTAATTATAATTTAAAACAAGTCATAAATATAATAATAAAATATAATTGATTAATTAGTTTCTAACTACAAAGTAAAAATATTCCAAAAAATATATTTTTACTTATTATACGATCATATATACACATATTTGTTTTAAGTTTATAAAAAAAAAAATTTAGTTAATCTATCAGACCAATATATATTTAAAATCAGAAATTATAAATGGTTTATTCGTTACTAATGCAATGTATTTTAGGGAATAAAACATATAAAAACCTAACATACCAAAATTAGATTAAAAAAATCCCTAATGGATGAAAAAAAGTCGTCTAGAATTGAAATTGGATTAAAAAAAAAATTGAAAATTATAAAACGAATGCAAAAGAGGAAAATGATGGTTGCGATATCGATGATAATTATTTGAAATGATATTTTAAGTAAATAATCAAATCAAATGTGTCCTAGAAATCAGTGGATTTGAAAATTTTGCTAATTCGAAAGAAAGACACAATCCCGAGCTATTCGATTCGGCGGTTTGAACACACGCTCGAAGTGAATAATCCTGCGAATATTGCTCCAGGATTTCTCTCCATTGTTAATGGATTGAAGTTATACGATCGAAATCAACGTCGATCGATAATCTCATGAAGAAATTAAATTAAGGATGAAATGATTACCGTGAAAATGAAACTGTAACCGCGCTTGAGAACTTCAAGAAGGAACAGAGTTCTTCTCCACATCATTTTGATGAATTCGTCAGACATGTAAAGCTTCTCTCCACCGAAATCGACGCCTTCCGTCTCCAATTTGAAGCAATTCAGCCGCTGAAATCGGCAACGATCATACGCCGTTTGATCGACAGCGACGAGAAGAAGATGATCGAGCAATCGTCGAGTATCTTCTCCCATCCAAAAGCTACTAAGAAACACATCGAGCATCGTAGTATCGTCTTTCACGCCTTGATCCGCATACGCTTTATTGATCACCGCGATTACGACTGTCCTGTTCGCCATCGCCGCCTTCTCCAGCACCAAATCAAGTTCGTCTCGAGAATCGAGCGATTCAACCTGAAAATCAAAAAAATAAAAAAAATCATCGGCGATTATTGTTATCGATCGTAATCGAAAATCATTTCAATGCAATCGAATAAGGATGAGCCCTAGATAATTTCAGAGAGTGTGAGAGAGCGTACTGAAGTGGAGCGATGGCACTGGAAGCTCGTGGGGAAAAAAACCAGAGGATTCAAACTAGAAGAAGGACCAATGACGATCAACAGAAAGGAAGCGATCAAGAACAGTATGAGAAATCCATAAGTTATGAGAGGAGGTTTCATCGGCGGGAAATCCATTCTCGCTTTTTTGTCTCTTCTCTCACTTAAATTTTTCGTCTCTTTCAGAACAGAGTGGGAGAGTGATGATGGACTCTTAATAGCTGCTTTGTTCTCAACCTTTAAATATACTTTATATTTTCCCTAAAAAAATTATTTTAAAATATTTTAATAATACAATTAAATTTTAAAATAAATTAAAAATTTCACTTTTAATTTTAAATGAAAAAAATACACAAGTTTCGACAATAATTTATTATTTTTTAATATAAATTACAAAATTTATGGGTTTTTTTTTGTATTTATTAATTTAGCATTTAATTAATTGTGATGATTAAATCACTAATAATAAATAATAATAAATATTTTTTGAACTAAAATAATGGTAGAGATTAAAATAATAATTTCAATTTATTTTATTTTAATTTCTTAGAACATTTTTTTAATAGTAAAGTAAAAAATATGTAAAAAATATATATAAGTATCTTATTTTTTAAAATAATTATTAAATGGTGCAAGACATAACAATATATTGTTACAAGTTTGCTTAAATAGATGAATAACTAGATCATAATTTCGTGAATTTTATTTATTTTTTATATTAAGTACATTTAATAAATAAGAAAATATTTAAATGGTAAATTTGATCCTAATTTTTTTTTAAAATTAGAATTTAATATTTATAAATTTCAATTTTATAATTAATTCCTATAATCTTTTAAAGCTCTGATATATAGCCTTATGGTCGAGATTATTTACGAGAATTTTAGCAAACTAAAAATATTATTTATTTTCATCGTAAAAATATTTTAAAATTTTTTTAAAAAAAGTTTAAGGAGCATAATAATTTTATTAATATACCCTTAAAATTTAATAAATAGTTAAGGTTGCTTGAAGTGGGAGAAGTTGACGTTTTCACTTCACGCTTTGTAGTGGCAATATTTACGGATCTGGGCAACAGGGAGGGAGGATTCCGACATGTCGTTCGTTCAAAGCCTCCCTAATTCCAATGCACAATTTTGTTTCCTAGGCTTTGCATTTGAAAGATTAATAACTCTAATAGTCAACTTTGTAGGGATTCATAAACAATTATAATGGATCATTCTATATAATTTCGTATTAAGTTTATTTCGTTTTTATTTCCTTCTGCTCGAAGCACTCGAGATCAAGTTGACTATTTTGATAACACAAATTGAAATAAGAGAGGATCTATAACAGTTTAAGTTCACCGCTAGTAGATATTGTCTGTTTTTTGACCCATTGAGACGTTAGGTTCACAGTTTTAAAATGTGTCTATTAGAAAGAGGTTTCCGTACCTTTGTAAGAAATGTTTTGCTCTCCTCTCCCACGATGTGAGATCTCACAATCCACCCCCCTATTGGGAGCCTAACGTCCTCGCTGCAACGTCCGGTGTCTAACTCTGACACCAACCCAAGCCTACCGCTAGCAGATATTGTCCGCTTTGTCCCATTACGTATTACTATCAGCCTCATGATTCTAAAACGCGTCTATTATGGAGAGGTTTCCACACCCTTATAAGGAATGTTTCATTCCCCTCTCCAATCGATGTGAGATCTCACAAGATTGATCGACAATCAAAATTTACATGAAAAGGAGAAACTCGTTGAATGGTGTAAACTGTTATCAAAAGATTGGAAATGTATAAAAAGTTATTTGATCAGGCAAGCCACGTTGTAACAACTCTTTAATAACCATTGGATGTAGATTAAACGATTCACATGCTCATAACAACCATTAGATACAAATTCGAGTCCTTGCACAAACACTAGTCACGTGATGGCAGTCTCCTCAAAGAACTTCTCAAAATGTAGGTGTTAATGAGATTCGGCATATGTTGCCAAAACTACAAAGGATTCTCCTTATGTTCGAGACTAGACGACAATAAAAATCAATGATCAGCAATAGATACAATAACAGAATCGTTAAAATACATCGAGGGATATAAGTAAACTACATAAACGGGAGCGGGGAGTAAGTTGATCGAAGAGCATTGCTGATGGAATGTTTTCTATTTGGCTTCTTGGATTATGGAGGTTGAGGAACCATCTTAATTGCAGCATCAAGGACAGCCTTGAGAACCGAAGACCACAAGTCCCTTCAAATTCACTTAATGCTTGTCCTATTGTGCTAATCCATGCAGTCATGTACAATAAAAGTAATAGGTCCACAAAAGCAAGCATATTATGGTGTTCTTGGAATATGGTATTAAAAAATCTATAGCTTAAATCTTACTTCATTTCCTACGTTGATCGAGAAACCGATCGATTATTCTAAACCAAAATGACCATCTATTTGTTTGACTTTATACTTGTGGGTGTGGAATACGTGTTTTAATATCGTAAGAGGAAGCCCGAAAGGGAAAGCTCGAAGAGGACAATATCTACTAGCGGTGGACTTAGGCTGTTACAAATAGTATCAGAGCCAGACACCGAGCGGCGTGCCAACGAGAACGTTGGGCCCCCAAGAGGGGTGGATTGTGAGATTCCACATAGGTTGGAGAGGATAACGAAGCATTTCTTAAAAGGGCGTGGAAATCTCTTCCTAATAGATGCGTTTTAAGACCTTGAGGGGAAAGCATGAAAGTAAAAGCCCAAAGAGACAATATCTACCAGAAGTTGGCTTAGGTTATTACAATATAAGCCACTATTCTAATGGATCTAATAGCCAAGGGGAAACATGAAAGTAAAAGCCCAAAGAGGACAATATCTACCCGAGGTGAGCTTAGGTTGTTACAATATAAGCCACTATTCTAATGGATCTAATAAGCCAGGATCTTTCCTCTTAATTAGCCAATGTGAGACTACTCCTCTCAAATCCTTTCCTCCAACAAAGTACACCTCGAGCTCGAACAACCTCACCTTAATTGAAGCTCGACTCCTTCTCTGGAGCACTTGAACAAAATACATCTTTTGTTCGATACTTGAGTCACTTTTGACTACATTTTCGAGACGCGCAACTTTTTTGCTCAACACTTGAGGATTTTATTGGCATGACTAGGTTAAAAATATGACTCTGATACTATGTTAGAAACCACGGCTCTCCACAATGATATAATATTGTCCACTTTGAGCATAAGCTCTCATGATTTTGCTTTTGGTTTCCCCAAAAAGCCTCATACCAACAGAGATAGTGTTTCGTACTTATATATCTATGATTTTCCTCTTAATTAGTCAATCCATAACTACTCATCTCAATAATCCTCAACAATAAAACTTAATAGTCCAAGATAGTCGATCCAACCCCAGGATAGTCTGCCGTCTCTCAGATCGGCCATCCCAAGCAACAGGATAGGACTGCCTATCAGAACACTATCACACAATGCAAAGAACATTGAGGAACAAGAGTAGGACTGCCAATCAGAACACTGTCCTTTTAACATTCACACTCCACCTTGGTATCAGTTAGACAGTTCAAATTATCTTAACTTGATGCAGTGGCATTATCGTTTTCTTAAAGATTGGAGTACCCAATTTAAAATGGACCAAAGACAAAAGTTTGATCCGAGCAAGATAGTAGAGACACCTATTCAAAGGGTCATTGCTAATGCTCCTTGCAGTTGTGGAAATTTCGGAAATATAGTGGCCTCTAAGTATGGATTGTGTCCTAGTAGTCTCTCTCTTACTCAGGAGATGCCTTCTTCGGAGACTTCGGTTTAAAATCTTTCTCTAATCTCGATGAGTGTGGATCTTGAGAGGAGCCTTTGGACTTTTCATCATGATCATTTAAATGAAGAGGCTTTGAAGCTAGGGTTGACTTCTCTTCTTTTTTAGTTCAAGAACTCGTGGGAATGGAAAAATTCAAACTTTTGACCTCCTAGTCGAGAAATTATGCATTTAACCAGTTGAGCTACACTTAGTTTGCAAGTTAAGATTGTCTATCAAGCTTTCCATCATTCCATATTTCTAGAAAACAACTGTGAGATCCCACATCGATTGGAAGAGAGGAACGAGTGACGTTGGGCCGACCCTGAAGGGGGATAGATTGTAAGATCCCACTTCGATTGAGGAGGAAAGCGAAACATTATTTATAAGGGTGTAGAAATCTCTCTCTAACAGACGCATTATAAAAATTTTGAGGGAAAACCCAAAAAAGACAATATTTGATCGCAGTGGGCTTGAGATTACTTGAGTTGTTAGAACAATGTTTAGACAATGTCATTGAGTGCCTTCAGCTCTTTATTTTTCCACTGGATTTCCCTTCCAACTATACCAATAAATTTAGGAGGAAAGAGACCTAAACTGATTATTGTCAATGGGAAAAGAAACAAGTGAAGAAGAATACCGAAACAATCTATGGAGTAGCTCACAAACTGGAAAGATTTGGAACACATATTCTGAGAAGAAAACATTTGAAATATAGTCTCGACTCTCGACTCAAAGTCCATCTCAATTTCCTCTTGGTACTTGATATATAACCTTTTCAGATAACCAAATCCTATACCTGTTGATACACAAAAATAAAATCTATGACGAGAAAACTTGGGTGAACTACAGTGTTAGATCGATGGTGATTATAGTTTGTGTTTCGTTTCAATTCGATCCTGTGATCTTAAAGACTTCATTTGTCAGGTAATTCGCTGAAGTCTCCTAAATCGTCACTCCACTTGCAAGATTTAAAGGTTTTCGTACTTCATTGGAAGTGGCGATTTGAGTCAATTAGGGTTTAAGCTTAAACAGATGAACATATAGAAATCTCAGAAAAGAAAATCGCTACAATTTAATAACAAAACAGAATAAATGAAGCATGATAATCAGAAGCAGAGGAAATGAAAATCACCAGCAGTGTCCTTGAATCCCTAATTAAGAACTGCCGATTAACCAAAACATTGGCGCTGAAATCACAAAGAACAGTCGGAACATAATCCTGCCAAAACAAAACACATCATAATCAAACCGAGAATTCTCTTTTCTTAGAGAGAAACAAAAGCGAAATTTCAGATGAACTAAAAAAATCCAAGAAAACAGGCGAAAATGGCAAAAATCTAGAGAAAAAAATCAAATAGAGAATGAGAGAAACCACATTGCAATCGCGGATAAGCTAGAAAACGAGCGAAAATGAAAAATGCAGAGGAAGAATCATACCGTCGAAAATGTGTTACTGGTGAAATGAGAAGGCAAGACATCTTCAACAGTCAGGCACTTTATAGAATTCGTAGACGCCATCGTTGCACTTGCCGGAGAAATGGGGCGGCACAGATGCAAGTTCAAACAATCCAGCCTTAGGAGTATAGACTTATTGAGGTAAAAGAATTGGAGAAGCACTTAGACTTAAGATTGGGAAGAGGCCGCGCGAACGCAGGCCTCCACTGCCACAAATTATGACGTAGGCTCTGCCACTTTGGGCAGACCTTAGGCGGGCACCCCTCCTAAGTGCAATGGAGGTCACCAACCTAGGCCATGAGTCTTCATGATCACCCATTGACCCCGTCCAGGTAAGTATGTTGCATGGGATGCAGTTCCTTCCTTTATATACTGCTACCAACCTCTCCTCTTCCCACGCTTTTCCGATGTGGGACGATTTTAGTGCATGCAAGTGCGCGTTGGGCTCTTTCCTTCTGAAGGGCCCAACAAGCTCTCGGAGTGGAATCTTAGCAGGCATTTTTTTCGGCCAATTTTATTATAATTTAGATTATATATAATTGCATTAATTTACAAATTGGTTTTATAATGTAAATATTTAGTTTTTATAGTATATAAATAAATTCAGCCCTAATTTATTAATGCTATATTAAAAAAATTAATTCAATTTTAATAAACTTGTTCTAATAAGTTTGAATCACATGACAAACTCATGAATATATTAAACTTTTTGTGTTCGATTCAGGTCAATTTGAGATTTTTTTTCCTATGAACCCAAAATCGAACCAGTCAATTCGAACTCAGTAAATAACTCAACTCGACCTAACCCATATAATTTTAATTGAGCTACTCCAATTTATCGGGTTAGATATACACCTCTAGCCCTTTGAATTATTCAAGTTAACATAATATATATTGATAATTAATTAACTTTACGGCTAGTTTGAGAAGGAAACCACAGTGTCCATGCCTAATCAGCGCCATTTTCTTTCATCTCAAGGTGTTCTGGCTCTATTTGATCAAATCATCTCCTTTCAGCTCTAATACTCCGTCTCATGGTGCTAGGTCTTTCAAGCTCCAAAATCGGGGCACGGTCCAACGAAATAATTTTTTTTTTATTAAAAGTATTATGTAATGAATGCATAATATAATGATTTTATATAGTTTTATGCATTTCACCCAAAATAAAAAGTTTAGAGGTAATTATTAAAGTAAATAAGAAAGCAAGCATAACTGTAAGTTTCAGTGGCATATTATAATAAAAAAATTCATTAACGGTGGTATGCAGTTTGAATCCTAACACTCTAGGTAAGGATAAAGAACATTCTTTTATATAATAAAGTTACAATTCGCTTAAATTTTAAATATAAAGATAAACATATAATAACATCAATTAGATCATCCAAATTGCATACTTCCCGATTCTAGATTCAAAAACACCTAACATGTCTGATTCCGTATACAACCATGTCCGAGCTCCAATTTATACTTTTTTTTACATTGAATATATGTTTATAAAATATTATAGGATTCATAAGGATGGTTTATGTTTTTAATAGAAATTATTGATAAAAAAAAAGTTTCCTAATTCCCCGACCAGGATGGAGACAAGGAAGACTTTCCCGACTCACTCTGTAGACATCCGAGAGGCATTTTTCACTTAAATATCTAACGCCCGATAGTGATGTGATGCAGTTGACCAAATAAAAAAACCATATTCGAAGGCAAGCAAGATGTTGCAGTCTCAAAATCCAGAATGATTAAAAATAATGTGGCCAAGAGAGCAGAGATCAGCTAGTTTAAAAGCTCTGGAATCTCGGCTTCAAACGAAGTCAAATGGGTCTCAAATTGCTTCCAAAAAAAACTCTACACTATCACAGACCACTAAAGTAAACTGAAGACAAGAAAAACAAAATCTAAATTAAACTTAACTCTCTGTCTGTTCCCTCAACCTTCGGATCGTGCTCCTAACGGTCACGGCACTCGCAGTGCTGCCCAAAACAAAGAAACAAAATCAAAACCTTGAACTGGGTTTGAAAGCACAAATAGCATTGCATAACAAGAACCAATTAAATCTACTCACTTCAATGTGTAGGCACCTCCGGCTTTCACCTTTCCACAGTCCTTGCAACCCCATATCCCAACAGCCTTCCTCTTCACGGCATACTGTTAAGAGTTTGAGACAGAAGTCATTGATTTGAATCTTTGAAATTTAACAAGTACCACCGAAATGTCATCTTTTATCAGAAGTTCAGAGAATTGTTATACTGATGGCAAGTAATTTTTTTTCTATAAATAGGATAAGGAGTTGATCGATCCAATGATATTACATTTTTATGGAAGATACATCATAAACCATGTCACCGTGGTATTTGGACTGGAAAATTTGCAACCGAGACCAACATTAAAGTCATTTATCAGTATGTTTAAACTCTAGCATTGTTGTGGAACCAAAGTTTTAAAAGGCTATTAAGGCTTATCTCAAAGGAAGACTAACTTTTGGCCTCAGGACTAAAACCTCTATCAAAATGCACCAATGCTTAAAGTCTCTACACTAGGTGATTAGAAAAATAATACTAATTTTGCCTCATTCTCTAAAATATAAAAGTTGGCGTGGTAACAATTTGAACTATTGCTTCATTTACGCTTTAAAGATGTTAAATATAACATTTTAGAATTATTAATTAAGTGGTAATCAACAGGGTACATTTTATGTTTTGATACAAGTAATAAGTTAAGTAATACTTGTACAAACAAATTTAGGAATTGCCTAATGTTTTTCATTAAAAAATTGAGGCTTACGCCTCATATCACCTCAAGGTGGTCTTTTAAAACATTGCATGGAACTACTTGTAACCCAAATAGCAGTAAGTAAAAGCTGAATAAATAAACTTACCTTTCCACAGAACTCGCAGAAATATTTGCTGTGCTGACTGACTTCCATCTTCTTAATCTGCTTCCTCAAACTAGCACCATATCTGGTACCTGGTACAGAAGACAGATAATAAACCAATTACAAACAGAACTAAGCATATCATAATGTACACAAACGTGAACAGCAAAGGATAGAGGAAGAGGAGGCTCTTGAAAAGCTCCCAATCTCTTCAAAACTATTGCGCAACTAATCAAGCCATATGTTAACGTAGTCGAAGGCGGCTCTTCTTTAGAAATCATCATTCAATAATCTCTTATCAATCCACAACTTGGAGTACAGATTAAATTTCACTGCTAGTAAAAGCATAAGATGTTAGCACATACCGTATTTGCCGACAATGCCAGCCTTCTTGGTTCTCTTCGTCTGCGATAATACAGGAAAGCAAAATAAGTACTAGTTAGAAATCGCTACAGAACACGTACCATATATATATATATATTCGGTGAACAATCTTCCCAAATAAGTCCTCTCAAGACATGTTCAATTCTCTCTTCGAATATACAAAATCAAAGAAAAATAGATAACCGTAAATTACCTAACCTATCTGCAAGATTAAATCAAGCTTTTAACTACGTGAGATCCATGAAACCGACTTGATTATCCTCTACCATAGAGCGACCTATTTTCCTTCCCAACGTTTCATTTATCAAAAGAACGAAACTCAAGCTTTTGATTCTAGATCATTTATCTCTCCTCGCTAATTTATCCTACATACTACAGACATCATCTCTTACCTTCGAACCTTCTAAAAGAACTTCAAATTTCCAGAAACAAGAAAGTAGTAAAGAAAATCATGAAATCCGTAAGAGAGATAAGAGTACCATTGTTGAAACCTTCGAGCAACAAGGACACCTCTGGAGAGACGCTGGTGCAGAGACTGAACGGCCAAGCGGGAAAGCCCTAGTTTTTCTCTGGCTGTTTATATAGCCCCCGACAAAACACTAAATTCGTTTCTGGCCCAACTTTGGTATCGGGGTTTAAAGCCCATTTTCATGAGCTTAGGTTTGTTGGGCTTAGTTGGATATCGGCCCAAACTAGGACAAATTTAGAAGAAATTAGTACGGACCAACCCTATCCAGAGTTGGGTTGGATTAGGTTCATTTTTCTGAACTCGAGCCGACTCAATTCGGTTTCAAGTTCATGAGCCAAAACCTTCCAATTGACCTTAGTTGGCTCGATTCGGTTTCGAGTTCATGAGACAAAACCTTTGGTTGACTCTAGCCAAATAAAAATGTATATAATACATTAAGAAATTTATAGTAATACTGGGTTTGTCAAAGTGGTACGGCCTCTTGTATATAAACTTAAAATCGAAATCAATTGAAAATGTTCAAATTCGATAATTTCGACCTATGATCATTAAAAGTTATTAAAAAATAATTTCACGTTTAGCTAATTTTCGATCCATTTTTTGTTATCGGTACTGTTTGCTGCTTTTTGTTTATGTTTTGAGACAGTTCATTAACGATATGGGATCTCCCAATCCATCTCCCTTTGGGCCTCAGTGTCTTTGACGACACATCGTCTGGTGTCCACCCTCATTTAGAGCTCAGCATCTTCACTGACACACTGGTTCGTTGTTTGGCTCTGATACCATTTATAACAGTTCAAGAGATGACAATATCTGCTAGCGGTGTGTTTTGCCTTTTTGTTGACGCTTTACTCGGACTCGATCCCATCCAATCGAGGCATAATTTGAGCTTAAAAATTCCATACTCGGACTCGATCCCATCCAATCGAGACTGGTACGTTGTCTGGCTCTGATACCATTTATAACAGTAGCGCTTGTGGCAATGTCTTAAGGTTCCAATATATTGCATCCGGGTTCAAAATGAACTTGTCGATAGACCGCGGGCCAAGTATTAGTAAATAAACGAGACATTAGTTATAAAATAATAATAATAATAAATAAATAAATAAATAAATAAATAAATAAATAAATGTCAAACATTCAAAAGAAATAATATTTAAATTTGAAAGAAAACAAAGTGAATTACTCCACTCCACTCCAACTAACAGAATTCCACTAGTTTTGCTTCCTCTTCCCCTCGGCTCTCTCTTCCTTCTTCTGTTGAAAAATTCCAAGTTCTGTACGCTCTCTCTCTCTCTCTCTCTATGACCAAGTCCAAATACACACAAAGATTTCAGATGTCCACATTTGATTTGTAAGTTTTGTTTCAATCCAATGCAGATTGTTGTTTCATGGATGAATTTTGATTTTTTTAGATTCAGTTCTCAATGTGGTTTTCATCAGTTCTTGCTGCGATTTATTGCACGGGAAGAAGAATTGGTTCGGTAATTGCTGTAATCCTCAGCATTTTGATCGCTCGTACTCTTTATTTTTTTTTTTTTTTTTTTTTCTGTTGAATGTTTCTATTTAGGCCTTTATATAGCTAGCTAATTTGTTCGTTATCGTGATTTGAATTCCATAACTCTCAAAATGTCGCTGCGTCGAAGGCGGTAGAGTGTATTTCGAGTATTGTTCTTTCAATCGAGACATTAGGAAGAATGACGATTGCAATTTCGGGAAATCATTGCGTCTGTAGTGACCTGAGAGGGAAATTCCTGTATTTTGAACTACAAAGTTCTGATTTATAGAAACTGGAAAGAGAAAAAAACTTAAGAACTTACTATTCTTTTTCTTCTTTTATAGATTATACTGAAGAATCTCCAAAACATGGTAGACAAATCAGACAAGGATGTCTCCTATTGGTAATGAATTCGTTAATCTCTTCGCGTTTATCTAACCCTTATGTTTTCTTTCTTTTGCACTGATTTAGATGTTTGGAAATGGTTGCTCGTCTTGATTCTGATTTGCAGGTTACCTAAGCCTAAATCTAGAATTGATATGCAGTTCCATGTCCGTGGGGTGCCCTTTACTTTGGAAAGGGTGAGAATGTGGGAGTCTGGATTCAGATACATATTTGTTTTGCTCAAATCTCTGCGATCTTTTAGTTATCTTTATAGTTTTTCTACAGGATATCATAGTAGAAAAGTCGGCCAAGATCGTGGAGATACTGAATGAGCAATCCGATGACAGTATCTATCAGTTCCTCAGAAACATACCAGCTCATCCTAAGACATTTGAACTTGTTGCAAGGTTCTGCCATGGGTTTGAACTGCAAATGTCATGTGAGAATGTGCTTCCTTTAGCATGTCTTGCTTTCTATCTGGGGATGACTGAAAGTCACAGCCCAAATAATCTGTTGAGCAAAGCAGTTACCTTCTTTGAACAGAGAATCCTCCCCAGCTGGAATGAAACTGTTAAGGCTTTTCTTACAACAGAAGATATCATACAACAGGCAGTGGATACAGGCCTTGTTGGTGAATGCATTGAGTCTTTAGTTTGTAAGGCAGTGAATGATCCTTACCTCCTTGGTGAACCGCTTGTGAATTTCGTAAATGATGAACTCAGTGAGGATGATGAGTTTCATCACAAGCCCAGTGCAAGAAGAAAGCTCTTTGTTTCTGAATGGCAGTCGGAGGATTTGACAATTCTGCCTCTTTCGCTATATGAATTAACCATTCATTCTATGAACCAGCATGCTGTACCGCCGAGATTTGTAGCTGCATCCCTTTTGAAGTATGCAAAGAAGTGGGTTTTTTGCAGTGCTAAAGGAGATAAAAAAATGTCGGTATGCAAAACAAACCATCAGAGGGAAGTCATGGAAGCAGTGGAGAGGCTACTGCCTCATCAGAAGGGACTATTTCCTTGCACAATACTGTTTGAAATGCTTCGTTTTGCCATTCATTTGGAAGCTAATGTTGGCTGTAGGAATGGACTCGAGTTGAGGATAGGAAAGCAGCTTGATCAAGCTACAGCAAGTGATCTTTTAATACCTTCTCGAGACTATGCTAAGGAAATGCATTACGATATCGAGTGCGTGAAGCGGATTATAAAGCACTTCTATAGAGATTATAACTCAAATATGGAAGGACTAACTGCAGTGGCGAGACTCATTGAGGAGTTTTTGATTGAGGTTGCCAGTGACAGAGATTTGGAGATAAGTGCATTTGTTTCATTAGTTGAAATGTCAAGTGCAGCGTCAATGGGAACTGATAGGAGCTCCGATGGAATATACAGGGCTATAGATATATACCTGGACAAGCATAGCTACCTGACTGAATCTGAAAAAGAAGAAGTGTGCAGAGGGCTGGACTACCATAGGATGTCGGCTGAAACTTGTGAACACGCAGCCAAGAATCAACGATTGCCATTAAGGATAGTGGTCCAAGTGCTATTTTTGGTGCAATTGCAACTTCGCGATGCGATCACGAGGGAGATGCAAGGTCCTGACAACAGATTGACACAGGACGAGGTCGAAAAGGACGAAAGAGAGTTGGCCTTAAATGATGGAGTACAAAAAAGTGAAATGGAGAAAATGAGCAACAAGGTGATGGAACTAGAGAAAGAATGTCATATGATGAGGAAAGAGATTGAGGAAGGCTGCATCCACATGGTGAAAAAGGAGAAGACAAGCATGTGGAGAGAAATGAAGAGGAAGTTTGGTTGCATAAATAAGATGAACAACTGCAATTGCCAAGTTAAAAAGAAAAAGGTTCATCCAAAACTATGGCCTTGACTAACAGACAACGGATCCATCCATAAACTCTTCTGTAATTATTTGATTACATGCTTCTGCATTATCATTCTAATGGCCCTATTTTAGTGAATAAATCTCCTAGTTTATGGGCATCAAGCCAAAATTTTCCCCAAGGTAACTGTTCTTTTGCCACCTTGCTTTTTCAGCATCATGTCATTTACCTTACAACATGCAGATTTGGAATTGTCGACAAAAAGAACAGAGTTTATTGAAGTTTTTTTGATAGAATAAGAACGATGCTTCATAGAGCACTTCACTGAGATACCAGTGATAATAACTAAGTGCATGTATCTTATTGGTTATTTCTTAAACAATCACCACATAGTTCAGTGAAAAAGGAGAAGTAGAATGATATAGGAAAAGGTACTTAGAATTGGAGTTGTTGTTATATATTTTGCCTCCTTTAGTATCTCCAAAATCAATAAATATTCAAGCAAGGGGCCAGAATTCTTGTGACAATGATGGAAGGATACCCAGTGGTCCATTTTCAGCAAAATTCCCTCAATCTTTTTCAAAGTTGAGATGTATCTTTCAGCATGCCAGTTTAGCCAATCATGGTATGACCTCTCTCTCTCTCTCTCTCTCCTTCTGGGTTTCAAATCAAAATCTGAAAAGTTTAGGCCAACATCTTCATTCTCCAAACATTGAGATATTGAGGAAGTAAGCTATTCGTCAACAGGTATGCACCTAACTTGAGACCATTTTTCCTTCTAATTATTGTTGAAATGGTTTAATCAAGAGTAAACCCATCTGATAAAGCATCAATCTCAGCCTTAGAAATGGAGATTGAGATTTAGGCAATGTAGTTTGCCTGTATTTCTAGTTCTTTACTTTATTAATTTGTGCAACTTTTATTTTTTCCTTATTATAT
Source organism: Cucurbita maxima (assembly GCF_002738345.1). NCBI lineage: Eukaryota > Viridiplantae > Streptophyta > Magnoliopsida > Cucurbitales > Cucurbitaceae > Cucurbita > Cucurbita maxima. The sequence continues at coordinate 118,379 of NW_019272139.1, read as the reverse complement.
AGATATGGTACTTAAGCTTTGTCTGATTTAGATGGCGTTTCTTTATGTTAGTATCTGATATCAGTACTTCTGCTGAGACATGTTTTGATTTGGAAGAATAGTATAGAGTATAAATTTTAAAATTTAAATATTGAAATAAAGTTTAACGAAGGGAAATTTGATAGTCCTGCATAGATTCTGACAACTCTGCATACCGCAACAAAGTGAAAAGAGCATAATTGACAGTAGAAAATGGCTAATCATTGAGACAATTCTTAGGCTTCTGAAGCACACTTCCTTGAGTTAAAAACGTGTAGAACTCAACTGGTTCAGACAATTCTGATCAGTTACCCTCAGCAATATCCCAAAAAGAACAGAAAAGAAAAGAGGAATTCTTTACTAAAGCTTTTACAGAATATGATCCATGAGTAACCTCTTTGAAGAGGCTTGTAAATTGCGAAATGTATGTTCAAATTTAGTTCATTTTGTTTGTTAATCTGGTATAAATCTGGGATTCTTCTGTGATTTCACCAATATATTACAAAAATAAGAATTTCTTTTTTCAAATTTTGTACAGTTTGTAAATCTACTTTCAACCGGGAATGATGCAACTCTTCCCTTTCCAATTCCCATAATTTGTAAAACCCAGCTTCCCAGTTGAGATAGATCTATGCATTTCCAAGTTGGAAACTCTGGAATGGCAATCCTCTTGAACAAATGCTTTAGAAGATCCAATCCCCATTTGTAATTCATCTTCTTCTACCTCTTCCTCGCTATCTTGACTGGCTCTCAGTATATCAGCAACAGAAACCTGTCCTTGCCATGATAAAGAATTCAAGGAAACTGACCTTCTAAATGGCTGAACAGCATCATCTTGTCTTACTTGATGAATCATGATGTTTCTTGGCTCTGAATCTTGATTATCTGATACAAAACTTTGCCTTTGATTCTTGGAAGAAACACCATCATTTTCAAGCCCCAAAACGGCAGTTTCTTGGCTGCTGACTGGTAAATCCGGCAAATCTTGAACCACCACAACAACTACTGTGTCATTGCTTCTGTGTTGATACTGAAAATTATATGAATTTAAATGTTCTGTTCTTTGAATTTCCTGAGTTGGGGGTGGGAAAAGATTGATGGGTGAGATGTTGGAGCGGCAGAGAGGGCAAGTTGAGTGAGATTTGAGCCACGTATCAATACAAGGAAGATGAAAGGCATGGCTGCACTTTGGCAGAAGCCTTAAGCTCTCATTTTCTTCAAACTCACTCAAACAAACTGAGCAATCTGTGCCTTCAACTAACCCATCTCCTCTTTTGTACTTGCAGACTGTGATGGACTTGATGAGAGCCTCATCCAGGCCTGCCGGAGGAAGAGGAGCTTGGAGCTGGTTTTCATGGCGGATTTGAGAAAGATTTTCTTCATCATCCATTTCCATGTTGGAGTTGGAAGTGGCAGCTCTGTTCCTGCAGTACTTGGAGATGATGGTGTAGTAGCTTACCAAAATGAAGGCGCTGGCCAAGATTCCAATGATGGCTATGATAAGAGGGGAGAAATCAGTGCCGGAATCGCTATTGGTTCCATAGCCAAAAGGTGGAGGTGGTGGGAAGATGATGTAACACCACTGGGGGCAATATATGCTGCAAATCTCTAAAGAACAGTCCCTGTAAGCATATGGCTGCCATTGATTTGAGTTTCCCACAGAACCCATTCTCCTCTGCCACTCGTAGATCTTGCAGGTACTCCTATTCTCTCTTTTTTCATATGTTTGTGGTAGGAGAGAGAGAGAGAGAGAGAGAGAGAGAGAGAGAGAGAGAGAGAGAGAGAGAGAGAGAGAGAGAGAGAGAGAGAGAGAGAGAGAGAGAGAGAGAGAGAGAGAGAGAGAGAGAGAGAGAGAGAGAGAGAGAGAGAGAGAGAGAGAGAGAGAGAGAGAGAGAGAGAGAGAGAGAGAGAGAGAGAGAGAGAGAGAGAGAGAGAGAGAGAGAGAGAGAGAGAGAGAGAGAGAGAGAGAGAGAGAGAGAGAGAGAGAGAGAGAGAGAGAGAGAGAGAGAGAGAGAGAGAGAGAGAGAGAGAGAGAGAGAGAGAGAGAGAGAGAGAGAGAGAGAGAGAGAGAGAGAGAGAGAGAGAGAGAGAGAGAGAGAGAGAGAGAGAGAGAGAGAGAGAGAGAGAGAGAGAGAGAGAGAGAGAGAGAGAGAGAGAGAGAGAGAGAGAGAGAGAGAGAGAGAGAGAGAGAGAGAGAGAGAGAGAGAGAGAGAGAGAGAGAGAGAGAGAGAGAGAGAGAGAGAGAGAGAGAGAGAGAGAGAGAGAGAGAGAGAGAGAGAGAGAGAGAGAGAGAGAGAGAGAGAGAGAGAGAGAGAGAGAGAGAGAGAGAGAGAGAGAGAGAGAGAGAGAGAGAGAGAGAGAGAGAGAGAGAGAGAGAGAGAGAGAGAGAGAGAGAGAGAGAGAGAGAGAGAGAGAGAGAGAGAGAGAGAGAGAGAGAGAGAGAGAGAGAGAGAGAGAGAGAGAGAGAGAGAGAGAGAGAGAGAGAGAGAGAGAGAGAGAGAGAGAGAGAGAGAGAGAAGGAAGAGGAGTGAGAGAGAGAGAGTTTTGAAGGGTGGAGGGATGAAGAAAAAGAGACCAAAATTGGGGGGACTTGGATGCAAAGGAAAGTAAAGTTGGAGGAGGAGGTGGGAAATTGTTATATCAGCTATCCGCTCTCTCTCTCTCTCTCTCTCTCTCCAATTCTTGTCCTAACCTTTTACTTTTCTCTTTTTCAAGTCTTGTTCTTCAAAAACATGCCTTCAACAAAGAAATATGGTCCATATTGGTTTGTCTAAATTCCTTGTGTGTGAGAGTTTAGGTTTCACGCAAAGCTAAATGATATAAAATTTTCCTTTGACAAATGGAAGAAGATGAGTGTAGGTGTGGGTTTCATAAATCTCGATGAAACCTCCGAGTCGATGGGTTGGGTTGTAAATGTTTCAACCCGAATAACTCAATACCCAGCCTGTACGGTTTGAGTTGGATTATCAACTTATTTGAGTGTAGGTGTGAGTTTTATAAAGTTTGGTGAACATCCAAATCGGTAGGTCGGGTTGTAAATGTTTCATCCCAAACAACTCAACCCAATTCAAATAAGTTGATAATTCAACTCAAACCGTTAAGGTTGGATGTTGAGTTTGATCAAATTTTTTGGGTTAGATCTTTTATGGAAATAGACTGACTATTGGAGATATTTGTGTTACTTCGTATGCACTGGTTTGTACACGAATGCGTGAGTTATATCGAGTACTCAGTGAATTATAGATCAATCAACTTTGCAAATATTAGTGAACTTAGTAAGTGGGTTGGGTTGTAAATTTTTCAACTTGAATAGAGTTGTACATTTTTCTAACCCGAACAACTCAACCCAATTCAAATAAGTTGATAACCCAACTCAAACTGTATAGGTAGGTTGTTGAGTCGATCAATTTTTTTAATCAGATTTTTTATGGAAATATTCGTCTGCACTAGTTTGTACACGAATGCGGAGTCATACTGAGTATTCAGGACCACTGAAATTTGTCTTTTCGAGAAGGATAATCAACTCCGATCAAAACTTGAACTTTTGTATAGGTACGCAATTTGGAAAGTCACACCAAAAGAGTTGGTGAATTTAGGTAAGACAAACCCATTGGAACCATAAAAATTCACTTCCTATCATTTCATGCTCTATTTATACACCATCTCTATTGATTAATATTTACTATGAGATTATAAGCATAATTTAAAATATTTGAATATTAATAAGATATTATTAATAATATTATTTTATATTTTCACAATTTTGTCTCAGGTGATTATAATAATATAATCCATCCCCATTAAGCCCATTTATTGAAACCTAATTTTATATTATTTTTTAAACTTTAATTATTATCAAATCATATTATGGATTTTTGTCTCTGATTCTCTCTCTAAATCTCAATCACAAAACAATTTAATATTAAAAGAAAAGTTCAATTAAATAAAAAGATAATCTCACCATATTATTAATTATAATAATATTAAATTTTATTATTAATAGACATTTTTGTCACATTATAATAAATAAATATATCGGCTCGGAAAAAAAAAAAGAAGAAAAAAACAGGCTTCCTACCGAAGCTCATACCAGATGGAAGCCAAGCCATCACGTGCAATCACGTGAGTGTGTGACGTGGCTAGTTTTTATTGGTGTGGTAGTTGAACGAGAGGAGACTTCCAGAAGATAATTTAATTCCAAGAAAATATAAATTATATTTTTTTATATAGGTTTTCTAAAATTAATTTACAAAATATTGAACTTGAAATAATAATATTACTCAAATTATTAATTATTTTAATTATTTATAGTTTAAAAATTATCAAACTATATATTATAACAAATAATTAGATTGGTTCCTTCTATTTTATTCATATTTTAAGATTATTTAATATAAATATTTTGAACCAAAATTCGTTAATTAATTAATTAATTAATTATATGACAATGATAGTTTACTTGTAATGAAAATGATATCTCTAAATATGATTATAATTTTTCGTTTGTTTATGTAATTCGATCACATTAAAACGGTAATCAATCTGACTCTGGATGATAATTGTGGGACCCATACTTCTTTTTTTGAATTTATCTAGGTTGAAAACTATATTAAATCCATAGTTATTTTTATGCTTTCATTAAAATTTCTTCATTTTTTTTAAATCTCTTTCATTTCTTTCCTTTGATATGTCGAATGATGATAATATTTGGGTGAGATCTCATATCGGATGGAGAGGAGAACGAAATATTTTTTTTTTATAAGAGTTTGGAAACTTCTTCATAATAGATGTACTTTAAAACTGTGAGACTGACGAAGATACGTAACGAGTTAAAGGAGACAATATCTGCTAGTGGTGAGCTTGGATTGTTACAAACGGTATCGGACCTAGACACTGGGTGGTGTTCCTGCGAGCACACTATCCCCCTAAGGGAATGAGTTGTGGAAACTTATCCCTAACAAACACATTTTAAAGTCGTGAGACTGAAGACAAATGTAATAGACTAAAGCAGACAATATCTACTAGCAGTGAGTTTGGACGGTTACAAATTTCGATCATAATTTTAATCTAGACGAAAAATCATAATTACAACACTAAAAATTATTTTTCTTGAGTGATTTTTGATATGGTATATTACAATCATTTTAAAATAAGTTAATTAATATTATTTTATTAAATAAAAAATGGTGGTTTTTTAAAGTAATTAGATCAAAACTATGTGTTTTGAAATCTTCCATTTTTTTTAAAAAAAAAATAGATATTAAGTGTTTTAAAGCATAAACAATTTTGAAAAAAAATGGATTTTAATTATTATAGTATATTCTTTATTACTACATTTTAATTAATTAAAAATATAAAAATCCATTCTAATAGTCGTTCATATTTCATTCCATTTCCAAATATTAGTAAACAACACCAATTAATTATGATTATCGTTCCAATTAACTCAAAGTAAATACCCTAAAAAACAATTGATTCAATTTCGTTAAATTTTCACCACAATTACAACCATTTTTATTATGATTTAATAAATAGTTATTTTAAATATTACTTATAAACTGATAATTTGTCATTTGAATCGACTAAAAAAACGTAGGTACATTTCTTTTTTTTTTTTTTTTCTCAATAAGTCAAAATCCAATATATATAATGATATGACACAAACAAAGAGAGATATTGTCCGGGCAAATGTACGGTTGGCTATGGACATATATTCTGAAACATAAAGATGATGGCTCTATCGAGAGGGCTTGTCTTGTGACGAAAGGTTTGACACAAACCTATGACATAAATTATTTCGAGACTTATCCTCCCATAGTCAAACTCAAAAGAATGCCATACGGAGTCATTCTGTCAGTTGTAGCTAACAGATCTTGATCACTGCACCAACTCGATGTAAAAATGGCCGTTCTTCATGAAAAATAGAGTGAAAGGGTCTACCCAAAATCAAGGGGTACTAACAAAGAGTCTCAATCAAGAAATACAACTCTATTAAGTCAAAAAAGGGATCATTCCATGGGCCTATAATTTATCAATAATGTTTGTACAGCAAAAAGACAGTTCTTTTCGGTCCTTCCATTTTACAATTACACCAAAATAATGTTGAGGGCTTCGTCATGAATGTGAGCAAGAAACTAACAGGGAAGAGACTATATATGCATTTGTGTCTATAAAAGAGTAAGAGGAAAAAGAGCAGCAAGAGCAAACCTTTATGATTTATTTGATTTATTGGTAAAAACTATGATGGATCGATTCCTGAATTCAATTACATCTCGTTTGCGTAATGAATGAATGATGAGTATCGACACAATACTTGAACGACGAATGAGTTCGGTCTATGATTTTACTTTCCTTCTATCGTCCATTGCCTGCTTGAAGAATATATGAGATTCAGTCTAAAAGCTTAAAGAATATATGATGAGTATCGACACAAAAATTTGTTCTATATATTTCCTACAGCTTGTTGTTCCCACTGACATGGTTTTTCTAAAGCCCCAGAAGTTATTTAATCATTCAAAATCTCGGGTTTAACGCCTTTTTACAAGTTGGTTGATTACACTTCTTGAAAAAGGAATTGAAAACAAAAGCAGAAAACTCTTTAGACAAGAACTGTGTGAAGGAACACAAAGTCTCCCAACATCCACAAGAGGAGGCTTTAGGGAGGCTTATCACCCAAGCTCCATGATTTGAGCCTTTGGGCAGATTCCTTAATCAAAGAAAACTTTTGTGGTCTCCTAGAACTAATGTTAGAGCGTGTTTAGTCTCTTGCAAGTTAATCAAATTGGGTAACGGCACGGATTAGAAGAAAAAAAATATCATTAAAAGATAAAAAAGAGGAGAGATGCATGCAGCATGCTAATCAAACTCAGCCTTGATTTACATAGAGAGTAAATATGTTACGGCTCAAGCCCACCGCTAGCAGATATTGTCCTTTTTGGGTTTTTCCTTTCAGGCTTCCCCTCATTTTTAAAACGCGTCTGCTAGGGAGAGGTTTCCACACTCTTACAAAGAATGCTTCGTTCTCGTCTCCAACCTATGTGGGATCTTAAGCATCGTTAATGGTGTCCACGTATTGATCCTTATCTAGTAGATTTTGGTCGAGAGAATACCTTGCTTTGGAACATTCTCAAGGTCAACACAAGTGTATCCCGCATCCTACAAGAAAAATCAGCACTATAGTAGACTGTAACTATTTAAGAAACATGCAATTCTGAAACTCAAGACAAGTATATAGCTCACTTGTTGATTATAGATGATTTTAAAGAGACAAACAGGTCATATGATATAAATAAGTCTAAGTTTTATGGTTAGTCTTAGAACATTGTACCAACCAGGGAGCTTCACAGAATACAAATGAATCTCTAAGTGAATGGAAACATTACCTAACATCATACGCATTAAAGGGAAGAGATGATCCATAAGAACACGTCAAAACAAATTGTGTTGACATCCCAGGGGGAATTTTCAACTGCATCCACAAATATATAGTAAAGAAACAAAATAAAACTTTGGTATATATGAAAATATAATTGAAACTTGTTGGCGCCCTCATCGGTAACTACGTTAATAAGGACATACCGACAACTCCCTTGAATATTTCTCAGCAATTACAACTGCATCTGTGTTTCCCATCTTAATTTGGTAACCAGACCTCCTCAAAGAAATAGACGCTGGTTCCCAATTCTCAGATAAAACCTCATAAAACCACCAAAATGTCAATAACTAGCTACAATTTTTCTAAAAAATGGAAACCAGCTAACGGAGGACAATAATTTCACAACGTATTTTAGTTCAGGGCTCAATCTGACAAAATGATAAATTTGAAGTTAAACTTGACTCACTTTAACTTGTATAGGACTAAGAAACAAGTACAACTCAAACGAGTGAATTTTTCTAGAAGATTTACTTATACGTACCAGCAATAGAACAGAAAATGTGGCTTGACCCTTTGAGAGATATGTGTCAATCTCCAGTTGCATGTCTGGATCTATAATGGAACTAATTAGAAAGCTCGAGGAGTATATAAAAAATAGCTGAAATATAACAATGTTAGTCAACTAATAAATCAAAATAAATTACACAGGATAATGTGATAGTTGAACAACTTTTGTTACTGAAAGTCGAGGCTTCGAAAGAAGAAAACAACTATGTATCATGAAGTACATGATTTTTCTGCCTACCAAGATGTTTTTCCAACCTTTTCATCACATTCTGGTTTTGGAGGTACAGATAAACACACTATTGTAAAAGAGGCAATCACATAGAAAAGATGTCATTAAGCAATTTAAAAACTAGGATTTGGCTATAGCACGCAAGTCAAGAGAAGCAATTAATTAGCTACCTTGAAAAGATACATAAAGAGTTGCAACTTAAGAGTGATGTTCTTAAAATTTTAATCAACTTACCACATTTTATTTTTTTCTGATCATTAGCAAAAAGCTTTACCAGCTCCCCCTGATAATTGGAAAAGAATTTAGAATAAAAAACCGGAAGGCCTTTTAAATTGCATTTTCTAAACCCGATGGTACGCAAAATAAATTATGAATCACAATTCAAAGCGTTTTTGGTTGAAAACCTGATGGCCTTTGTCATCCATTGGTATGCACTCAACAGCAATTAGTTTATCAACATCATCAGCTGCAACAACATATTCTGGATTTGTAGCTCCTAAATCAAAAAACCATTCAAAGATTAGAAGTTATTATAACAATCTAGTAGTAACTAGTAACAATGCATGCTGACAAAAGTGAACGTAATGCGAGTGTCACTGAAAAGGACAGAAAACTAGAGTGCTTATCTGGAATTATGTGATTCAACTGTGTTTAATGTTTTTTGTCCGATAGGAACAAGAAGATGTGTTTCCGTTTTCCATAAAGTCAAGCCATTTGCTGAATTAGTAGAATATGTAAATTTTATTTGCTCAAATTACACAGTACTTACAACCTTACTTCAACATGATCTGTTCTGTATAAGTTATAAAATTGCATCATGAAAAAATTTTACTAGGTAGATGAAGCAATTTTTATCATTGTTTTTTCTTTTCTTTTGTGGCGCCTTCTCCTCCTCATAATTTATTGTATATTTTTCAGTTTCAATAATAAAGTTTTCTTTGACCCCAAACAAAAAAAAAAAAGAGAGAAAAATAAAAGAATGAAATGTAAGAATGTCATCTAAAGAATCCTACAAAGCTGAACTCATTTCCATTACCTTCAATATACTGCCTTGTGCCATCCTCAAGATGCCAAACCCACTGACACAGAAATTTGTATCATCTATATATGAACATTCCACGTGTATCCCCAAATCTATATTGGTCATCATTTAAATGATATCTGAGCATGTCACCTGAAATATACAGAGAGAAGTCCCTCGCGTAGGATATCCACATGCAAGAAGTGTGCTCCCTGGTGTAGCCTCACCGATTATTTGAAAATTCTCGATGCTAGGTCCCTCTGAATTAAAACTTCATGTGAGTGCTCATGTCTTAGTAAAGTACTGGTTATGTGCAATTGTGCTTTGATTGTCTTCTAAAACAAATAAAAAAAACTCACCAATCGTTACAGGGTGGTTATATCTCTCATCAGGTGTATAACGTTGGAGTTCCACAGCTTCATCATCAACCGGAGGGGTAAAATCACCAGGCACTTCCCTAAGATAGTATGTTTTTGTAGTTGAGAGAAATAGAGAAATTCCATAAGGAAATGTCGGAACCATCTTTTTTATACAGTGTTGCACTTTGCATCATACTTTTATGCTACAACTAAATTCAAGTTGAAATGTAATGAAGGTTTGGAACAACAGGCTTTCAGTTGAAACCAAACAACATTAAATTAAGATTAGTACCTGAATTTCAATTATGAAAAATAAACTCCAAAAACTTGAAAAAGTCTTTTTAAAAGTTATTAGGAGAATAGCCTAAAAATAATTATTGAATGAAGTTATATGTGCATATATAATTTTATTCTTATAGAAAGAACATTTTTTAAATTATAAATAAGTTTAGGTTGGTTCAATTCAGTCCATACTAATTTAAGGTGAATCCACAAATCAACCCCAGCCCATGGAATTATTATTTATTTTGACCGATCCAAGTTGGATTTTTTGAACACCACTAGTCTTGTTCTAACTTAAGGCATCCATACCAGATTTAGAATGCTATACCTTCCAGTATAGAATAAAGGGTCTGGAGAAATGTCATTGACAGGTTGATGCACTTCAGGTCTCTGACTGAAGTCTGCTGATTTTGGAATATTAGTTTGTACCCTACTAGATATAAACACATCTTCAGTTGCTCTCAAATGCTGCATGTAAAAGGGATGAGAATTAAATGAGTAGCAAGCTTTGTAGAAGCAAAGGAAACAAACATAGTAGTTAAGGAAGTTACATGCAACACTACCTCTGCTTGGGGAGGAAGTTGGTATTTTGAAGTCCCCATATCTGTATTCTCTCTCTTTTGATATTGATATCCACTTTCAAATAACTTAAAATCAGCATTCTCTCTCTCTTTATATTGAAATCCACTCTCAAAACGATTTTTAACAAGAGATGTTCGTTCTCCAATTTTTTCCTGTGTTGAAAAGAAGCACAATCTTTATTACAGTAATTTATCAATTTCAACTGACAGTTATTATAAGAAAGATAATGGCAATGCTAAAAAAAATGGAAACAAGAGGATGGAAATTAAAACAGTTGATGGAATTGCATGTCTTAATTTTAAAAAAATTGGTCTAGTTAAGCATTTATATAGTTGGTTGCCATTTTTTCTGAGTTATCGTAGCGAAAATAGGACATTTGACAAAGTTGAATGTCTAGCTTTACGACAAAGGTCCAATAAAACCTTGATGTAATTGGATGATAGTTCACAATATGTCATTTTATTTCATCAAGGACCCTCAAAAAAGGTAAGTTTCCACAAAAAAAAAAGGTGGGCCAAGAAGAGTGATGAAATTTTGTCATGTTAAACATTTCCCTCCCAAGCCATTTTATTATCATTAAACATTATATTGTTCCTCTGCCCATAAGACATAAAACTGCCATCAGAACATTATAGAGAAAAGATTAACATTCTATGGAGAAGAAATAACTGAAGCAGTAATGAAAAGGAATGGCAAGTAGATGGAGTTGCAATCACATATAGCAAAATATTTTACTATCTTGGTTGAGGAACTTATAACTTCGCAGACAAAACAACAAATTTTAATAATAGCCAGCTTACATGTGAAGTTCTGATCTTCTGCTGCAACTGATCATGAAGTAGCTGTTAAGATTTGAGGAAAAATAAAAAAAGCTAAGCAAAATGAAAATAAAGGAAGAAACTATTGCAAGAAATATAAAGGAAAATATTTTCTTGAGAAGAAAATATAAAAAAAGTTGTAACATATTGCACAACTAACCAATCAAATTGGTCAATGAGCAAACTCAGACACCAAAAGAAAGACTATTTTTACTAGGGTGCATTCTTTAATTATAGGTCCAAAGACAGATTTGTCACGGAGTCGATATGGATTTCATGTATTCCGCTTCAAGGTTTTGACCAAATTTATTTCCAGGATTCATTTGGAATGAGGATATCAAGCATATCAGCAAGAAAGTTGGATTTATTCGATATCGCAGATGTGTGAATCAGTCTCAAGCTTCATATGTAGAGAATTTACCTTCACACTGTTGGATAGAACAGAGGCATTTATGACACGAGGCCAAATACCATATTTTGCCAAAAGCCCAAGCAATGATGACATGTAGTGATATCTCTCATCATCCACAGCCTGTTAAAGAAGAGATTGAAACCATTCAGCATTGTTAACGTAAGCAGATTTAACTTTCTACATCAACTTTTTTTTAGCTTCAGATCACTGTCTAAACAATTTTTTCATTTCTCCCCTAACTGATGAATACCAAATAGAAGCTTTTTCTTTTTTTCTTTTCCTTTTCTTTTCGGGTAATCTCTCTGAGTTTTTGGCTTGGGTTGATACTTCCGTATCTTCCCTCGTTTCGGTCAATGAATTGTTTCTTGTCTAGGGTTTCATTTTATCATCATACGCCCATAAATATACAGGTTATCAGAGTTGAGTGACTGATTACAATAAGTACAAAGTCCCATAAAGGGTATCAAATGGAAGTTACTTGGAAAAAAACCTAAAACGTACCTTCAATTCATTAGTCAATTTTAAGTTCACTTCAAGATCCCCCTTTCTGTATCCCAACTCATTGTATGCAGAAGTAAGGGCTTCAGTTTGCTTCTCATCGACTGCCTGTTACAAAATGAGAAAAAAGATATGTTATCTGAATCAAAATGTAAAGAGACGACAGCATGAGGAGAAAACTGAAAACAGTAGGCCGTACAACTATATCCAAAAACAAAGACGAACCATTCTTATGTCTGAAAATTTCCTCTCCAGTGCACATTTCTCATTCAACAGTTGCAATTCCTTTCACCACAGAGATTTTTTGTGTAAGGTATAGCGATATCACATGAACCCGGAGTCATCTAAGCAATTTATACCTTCAAACAAGCAACTGCAATTTGTTGACGAAGAAGCTGAATCTCCCCTTCCTGTGCTCTAACCCTTGACAACAGTTCCTATGTATAACTTTAAAAACTATAAGATGTTGTCGACAGCTTAAATTCAGAACCCGAGAAACTTGTACACAGAAGGCCATACCTCAGCTTCTTGGTCTTGATGAGTACTGTCATTTACAACTCCTGTCAGATCATTTGAACCAAGAGATCTTTCAAAGGTTTGCCTGCAAAAATAATTGTTTAGTTTTGTAATAACCACAAGTTATAATATAAAAAATAAAAATAAAAATAAAATAAAAAAACTCAGCACAGTCACCGGAAAACGCGAGAATTCCTGAAAATTGTGAGAACTCACATCGGTTGGGGAGGAGAACAAAATACTCTTTATATGGGTGTGGAAACCTCTCCCTAGCAGACGCGTTTTAAAAACTTAGAGGGGAATCCTGAAATGGAAAGCCCAACATGACAATATCTACTCGCGGAGGATTTGGACGATTACAAGTTTAATCCTTACTAGAGACTGATGATGATGGTATAGACTGGGAGCTGCTATTTAACCCATTAACCAAACTAATTTCTCTGATGACCCCTCCTTAAATAATCTGTAGAGAGTGGGTTAAGACAACAAAAAATAACAAGCTAAAACCTATCCAGAAATAAACCACAACATTATTCTCAATGCCCACATTAAGCAATTGGTACTACCTTCATTGATTTTGGTAGTGAGCAAAAAATCTGCGAACCTACTATGAAAATAATTCGGTTTATTACCTTTTCTTTAGATGGGATCTTGCAGCATGAACCTTGTTATCATTATGCCCTTGCAAAGAGCTATGGGTAGTCGACATCAGATCGGAAGTTCAAGTTCTTTACTTTGGCAACTTCTGATTGCATCAGCACAAACATTGTCCATCACTACAGAATCTTGGACTCTACATCATTTGATGTCCATACACCGTAGACAGCAACTTTGCACGCTTTATTCACACAACTTTCCTTCATAAGATGTATGATTACCATGCATCAAATTATAGTAACTGATGCCATATCAAAATTATAGAGCATATGTGAAAGGGTGAAACGTATCTAGAGATATGAATGAATTTAGAAACTTCTAAAATGTGAGGAAAAACCAAAATCCAGAACACAGGAAACGGCAGGTACCTATACCCCAGTCGAAGAAAGTTCGAACACCACTTCACTAATTACTCCTCACCATTTCTAATCTCTTCTCATGAAGAAATATCGTCCATATGAATCTAATGAAATACTTGTGGAGTAAGTTCTAATAATAAATCTACAGAAAAATTCTGCGCATTTTGATGAATCGACAACCATATGATAAATGAGATTGACAAATGAATGAGATACTCATAAGGTTGAACATAATTAGCAAGAGGAATGAACAAGACAATTACAATTACAAGCAGGGATTGAAATGGCAAACACCTGCTGAATTTTAACAACTCCGAATAAAAACTCAAATGACAGATTCAAATTAGCAACCGGATAGCAAAAGATCAGAAAGCCAATCAAAGTTATACGTCCTTCTCTCCGAATCTCCGAACCCCGCAAGCTCATAAGTTATAACCAATCCAACCCGAAAAAACTATGGCGGCAAAAGCTGCAAACGGATAAACAAAGCTCATACCGGATGCATCTTCACATAACTAAAAACATACAAACCAATCTGTATTTTCATCAAGGTGCTGATTCGATCCTGAAAATTGGCTTCAAATCAAAATCCAAAACTAAAAACGAATGAGGACAGAAAATCTTCCCCGTCACATCAAGAAACATCAACTCAAACAAAAACTTGAACAAATCTAACAAAAAAATGTCCATATTCGTAACATGGATTGATTGATGAGACATTAATTAACAGAAAAACGAAAAGCAAATGAAGTACGCAACTGATTTAAACAATACCAAAAAGATGTCGCGCTCGAATTCTTTGGGGAGGTGCGAGAGAGAAATATTGACAAATCGAGCTGCTTAAAGAGCCAAAAACAGTATGAATGGCGAGAGAAGAGAGGTGTGGAAGTCAAATGAGTGACGGAATCGTTAAGGAAATGAAGACGAAGCTGATGAATTGCACCACGTATGATCCGCAATTTTTTCGTTTTTTTTTTCTTCATCCCCTCCCGATTTTTAAAAAATGGAAAATTTAGTATTAAAAATTATAATTTACTTTCTATAATTTTAAAAATTATAATTTTGTTTCCAAACTCTCAATTAAGATTCCATATTTTAAATTATAAATATTTATTAAAATCAATAAAAATATTCGTGAGAAAAATATCTTTATAAACTTTTAAAATTTTAAATAATACCTTAAAACATTATATATATATAAATAATAGTTAATATTTAAATATTTTTATGCATGAGTCTAATTTATAATAATTAAAAATTAATAGAAATTATCAACCACATTCGTTTTTTTAATTTTTATTCAGTTAAATCATATTAATTAATTTTTTAGTTAAAATAATATTTAAAAGTAAGAGCATTTATAAATATTTTTATAATTGAACGTTTATAATTTAAAACACAATTATTAATTTACTTATTAACTTGTCTATTAAAGATTGTTGTTGTTATTTAATTAATTTCAATTATTTTTAAGTTTTTTTTTTCAATATATCGACTAAAATCAGAAAAAAAAAACTTATTCTAAAATATAATGAAAACCAAATTACATTTCTAAAATAATATTTTAAAAATTATAGTTGGTTGATAGATTGAAAGTCAAAGTCAAAGTCAAGTCTCCTTTGACTTATATATTTTTCCTTTTAAAGTTTTTTTTTATTGTCCTTTATATTATTTATTTTGGTATTCCTTTTAGGCTCCTCATCAAGCCTTTAAAATGCGTCTGCTAGGTGGTAGAAGGTTTCCACACCGTTAGAAATGGTGTTTTGTTTGTTAGGATTGCACAACAATACACACTCGATCTAGATGAACACAAAGAACATGATAGAGAAAATGCAAGGACCGTTAGAAAGGGTGTTTTGTTTGTTAGGATAGCACAACAACGCACACACTTGATATAGATGAACACAAAGAACAGGATAGAGAAAATGTAAGGAGAAATTGGCTAAATGATTTATTATTCTTTTGATGCAACAAAAAAATATTCTTTAATTATATGAATTAAATTAATAAATATATAATTTAATAATATTATATATATTAAAAAAAACTAAAATGTAATTTATATTATTATTATGATAGATATTTTTATAAAAAAATTATTATAGTAGATTATTTAAAAAAATTTATGGGTATTTTTAAATCCATTTTTAATTTAAACAAAATAATAATAATTTATATTAAAAAAATAAGTATAAAAGTATTTTTTATTTTTTAAAAAAGTTATTATTGAAAAATTAAAGAATTTTTATCCAATCTTCTTTTTTCCCGGCAAATTCAATTCCAAATTCTTTAAATTAAAAAATAAAAACAAAATTTTAAAATAATAATAATAATAATAATAATGGTAATGGAGCAGGACGCCGGCGGCCCCATTCGCCATTTCCCATGTTGGGAGAATCAAAATGCAAAATGCTGAAGAAATCATTTCTTACTAATTTCTATCGATTTGTTAGCTCCCTCTTGAATTTGGGCTCTCTCCATTTTTCCCTCTCAGGTTTGTTTCTGCCGCACGAATCGCTGAAGAAATCTTCTGATACTGATTTCTACAGCTTCGGGACGACGAAATCAAAGCAGTAAGGAAAGTAGTTCTTGTAATTGAAATCTTTTCGTAGCTGCATTAAAGGAAGTTAGATGAAGTGCGATTATATTTGAATTCAAGATAATCGACAAATTATCGTTATACATATTATTCCATAATCTGTAGTTTATCCTTTAATCGATCTTATTTGAAGATCCTGTTCTGTTGAAGTTATTTGTAAATTTTATTTTCCTTTTCCCTAAATTTGGAATTCGTTTGATTAGATTTGAAATCCGGCGATGTACTATCCGCACCCGCCGCCGATGTTGGTGAACTGCTCCAGTTGCCGGACTCCTCTCCAGCTCCCGCCGGGGGCTTCGTCGATTCGCTGCGCTATATGCAGGGCGGTGACGCAGGTCATGGACCCACGCTCCGTCCCTCCACCGTCGTCTTATCAAGCGCCTCCGCCGGCACCGTCGCCTTATAACCACGCGCCGCCGGGACCTCCCGCCCATCCGCATGGCCGTAAAAGGGCTGTTATCTGTGGGATCTCTTATAGGTACTCGAGACATGAGCTCAAGGGTTGCCTCAACGACGCTAAGTGTATGCGTTATCTTTTGATCAATAAATTCCGTTTTCCAGAAGATTCTATCCTCATGCTTACCGGTACTTTTGCCCAACTCTCTCTTTATCTCTGTAGTTCATCACGAGATATGCAGTGTATTGCATGTTGATCTTCAACATTTTAATTTTCATGGAATACTAGAACTGTCTTGTTCTTGATACTTCTGATGGGTTCGTTCTAATAGGAATGTTCGAATGGGAACTTCTATTTGCATGTATTGGGAAGAATTAGGAGCCCCAAAGGGCGGCGCATTGGCTGGGGTTCCCTGTTTTAGGCTCGCAGTCTTTGAGTTACTCAAACCTAGAGGTCACGTTTTTAATCTTAGGCTGAGCTTAATAAAGAACAACTTTGATGTCTCCAAAGATGGGCTATGGGGTGAGTGTGGTCTTAATTGAAAGAAAGAATGTTGGGAAGAATCAGAGATTTCATTTTCACTTGTGTGTTTGGACCTCTACGGTCATGTTGTTGACTGCCGAGGTATAATTTCTATCTTCCTAGCCTTGCACCGTTTATTGAGTAGACAAACAAAAAACACATTATAGTGATAAGATTTATAAGTTGAAAATGTTGAAGATGGTTGGGAGTGAGTTCTACATTGGTTAATTTAGTGAATGATCATTGGGAGGGAGTCCTTCAAGTGTCGAACAAAGAGTGTACTTTGTTCGAGGACCCTAGAGAAGGGGTCGAGGCTGTTCGAGGGCTCCATAAGCCTCAAGGAGGCTCTATAGTGTACTTTGTTCGAGAGGAGGATGGTTGAGAATTGTTGGGAGGGAGTCCCAAATTGGCTAATTTAGGAAATGATTGTGATTTTATAAATAAGGAATATATCTTCATTGGTATGAGGTCTTTTGGGGAAACCAAAAGCAAAGCCGCGAGAGTTTATGCTCAAAGTGGACAATATCTACCATTGTGAAGGTCGTAATTCCTAACAGAAAGTGGTAATATTGTGCTTTTAGAAGGAAATATCATGGGTCGAACCTCAAAACTTAGCAGCATCGTACGTGTTAAATTCCATGTTTCTTGAGAGTTTGTCAATTGTTAGTCTGATTGGTTGCCTAAGTTTAAATCAGGGGAGCTTTATAACTATTGGTATGTGACAAGAACTATCTGCGGCCTGTGTGCACCTTGGAGAGTGCTGTTGTCCATTTATGATATGCCCCAGATACTGTTATGAAGGTTTATAGTTGTAAATGGGGTAGGAGACTAACTGCGGAGTAGTTTGAAGAATTTTGGGGCCTCTGTAACTGATCTCACATGAGCGAGTGACATCGGTAGTATTTGGTAGAACAAACTGATAGTTAGAAGTTAATATAGATCTAACATTTGTTAAGACACGAGTCAAACTTTTATCAAGTATACTAAATAGGCACATAATAATATAGGACAAAAGTTATAAATTTTGAGAGTGAAACTGCACCTAACTCGTTTTCTTAAACCTATTAACTTTGAATTTCTTTCTAGTATGAAAATGAAATATATTTTAATAAATGTATCATTGTTGTGTCTTGTTAGATCCCACATCGGTTGGAGAGGGGAACGAAACTTTCCTTATAAGAGAAGCGGACAATATCTGCTAGTAGTGGGCTTAGGCTATTACAGTCCATGTCCTAGATATTTACAAAATGACGTGCCACCATGTCGGTGTCATGTTGTATTCTTGTCCCACATCTGTATCCGTTCTTGTCAGGGACAAATCAGATTTATCCAATTTTCTATTCATATTGGAAGATTCTCTTTCATGCCATTCTAATGTTTATGATCTTTGAATGATAGCATGTCTCTAGTTTACTTACGTTCATTCTGGAAAATTATATGCAGAAGAAGAAACTGACCCCTACAGAATTCCCTACAAAAACAACATTAGAATGGCATTGTATTGGCTAGTTCAAGGTTGTCAACCAGGTGACTCCTTGGTTTTCCATTATTCTGGTCACGGATCTCGCCAAAGGAACTATAATGGCGATGAAGTTGATGGATATGATGAAACACTTTGCCCTTTGGACTTTGAAACTCAGGGAATGATTATTGATGATGAAATTAATACGGCAATTGTTAGACCTCTTCCTCAAGGTGTAAAGCTTCATGCATTCATAGATGCTTGCCATAGTGGCACCGTACTAGATTTGTCATTTCTATGCAGAATGAGCAGGTTGGTATTGCATAATTATGTTTATGCTTTTTAGCTGAGTAATATGAGACGTCGATGTTTCTCTCACCGAAATTTCGAGCATATCGATAATCATAACTATTCAAAAGATCTAGACATGATAGAAAATAGTAGCAAATGGTTGTCATTTCTATGCTGAATGAGCAGGTTGGTATTGCATAATTATTTTTATGCTTTTTAGCTGAAAGTAATATGAGACGTCGATGTTGCTCTCACCGAAATTTCGAGCATATCAATAGTCATAACTATTCAAAAGATCTAGATATGATAGAAAATAGTAACAAATGGTTGTCATTTCTGTGCAAAATGAGCAGTTTGGTATTGCATAAATATGCTTACGCTTTTTAGCTGAAAGTAACATGAGACGTCGATGTTCCTCTCACCAAAGGTTTGAGCATATCGATAGTCATAACCGTCCAAAAGATCTAGATATGATAGAAAATTCGAAATAGTAGCAAATGTTATCGTTTCTATGCCGAATGAATAGGTTGTTATTGCATAAATATGTTTACGCTTTTTAGCTGAAAGTAATCTGAGACGTCGATGTTGCTCTCACCGAAGGTTCGAGCATATCGATAGTCAAATAGTAGCAAATGTTGTTACTCCTGGATTCAGCTTTTCATTTATTGTTTTTCCCCTTTGTTCATAGGAGTGGACAATACAAATGGGAGGACCATCGCCCGCGATCTGGAGTATGGAAAGGAACGAGTGGTGGAGAAGTTATTTCTTTCAGTGGCTGTGATGATAACCAGACCTCTGCTGATACATCTGTAAGTTCACTACATTTCATAATCCATAATTCTTTTTATCCCAATCGCATTACTTTAGATTTGAATGCAATGATGTCAAGCTAATTAATTGAACTGGCACAGGCTCTGTCAAAGATAACATCAACAGGTGCCATGACTTTCTGCTTCATCCAAGCGATCGAGCTCGGACATGGAGCTACATATGGGAGCATACTGAACTCGATGCGAAATGCTATAAAAAATGCAGGAGTCGGTGGCGACATTGGTGGCGGTATCGTGACGTCGCTGGTCACCATGCTTTTGACTGGTGGGAGCGCCGTAGGTGGGCTCGGACAGGTACTTCACTTTTCATGGTAGATCATCATCTGGTTCTAATAAGAGCTCCATGTTTGAGGTTTGCATGAATGCATACAATCTAACTAAACACCATAATAGTATATTGTTATTAAGAATTTTAGTTCAAATCTCATTCCCGTTGGGTATTTGCAGGAGCCACAATTAACCGCGTGTCAACCGTTCGATGTTTATACGAAACCTTTCTCTCTGTGATTTCCTTTCAACCGTTCGATGTTTATACGAAACCTCTCTCTGTAATTTCCTTTTCCTTGATTGACTTACAAGATGATGGTTGAAGATTACATTTGGAGGAGGGCTTTGTCGGCCTATTTTCTCTATTTGATATATGTGGTCGTTAGAAATTTATGGCTCATGATATATTGTAATGGAAAATAAGGCAATTCAATCCATCACTCAAGAAGCCTTCAGCCTATAGTTTGATATATACTCAATCAAAAAAAACAGATTTGAAAGTAGGACTAATACGAGGAAGAATCGTATTTCTTAAATCTTGCGTGACGTCTCCCAATCTACCCTTGTCGATCAAACCATCTTAATAAATTTAAACTCTTTTAATAAACATATAAAAAATTCACTTTTATGTAAGTTAAAAAAATAGTAATATATAAGTAATTATTAGATGCAAAAACTTATCAAACATAAAATTTAAAAGTGTGCATAATAAATATAAACACGAAAATTTAGAAACTAAATTTGTGTAAGAGACTAATACATGAAGAACACAAAACTGTTGCTACTATTGTAAAAAAAAATTGATGTGAAAAATGAGAATGGATGACAAAATTCCCATGAGCTTACTATAGCCAAGTAACTAACTAACCTAAAATCACAACATTTTGAAAGAAAAAAATTAAGAAAGAACCTAAAATCACAAATTAATGAATTCCTTCTATCTTGATTTCACAAAGTTCTCTGTGCAAACTAAATAAATTTCTCTAATTTTGTTGGTTTGATTGGGTATGAAGGCCGAAATGTTTCCAATTGTAGATTAGAACTTTGAAGAATTTCATTCACAAAAATCTGACCTTTCTCCAATTGAACTGCCTCCAGCACGTTTCCAAGAACATCAGCTGCAAGCCCAACTTCCAAAAGACTTCCAGCCTCCTCTCCACCTTCATGTATAAACTTCCCAATTTCTTTCAATGGAATCAAGTTTTCCCAGATCATGTTTGCCAGTAATCGTCCCATAAATTCTGGAGCTTTTGGGGCGTCGTTGACCGCATCCTCCAGAGTGGCAAGAACAAGTTGGATTCTGGTAAAATGATGCACGAGAATAAATAATCGTGTTCGAGAAAGTTGTGAGGAAGAAAAGCACGTTAAAAAATGCTTTTGGTCCCTAAACTTTAATACGTAGCAATTTGGTCTATCAAACAAAATATTGTTAAGGTTTAATGAGATTTCTTATACATCCAGATCGATAAATTGATTAGAGACTACGTATGCTTACAAACTATAAAAAATATGTAACAAAATTTGATGATTTTGATGATTTTATATGGTAGAAATATAATTATTTCTTTTAAGGAATGAATGTACCATCCATAAGAGTAGAAAGATTCAGAATATTTACCCTTCGACAAGTTGGAGTTGAGTCAATGTACCATCCTGTGATTTGGTGAGGCTAACAAGAAGCTTAGCTAAAAGGTCCCTTTCTTTGTTTTCTCTCTCAAATGAGTCTGTGACCCAAAGAGAAATCATGGATGAATGAAATCCAGGCGAATTTAAGTCCTTGATGCACAGAGTAACTTCTTTCTCATCTCTAGCACTGAAAACAAAATTGATTTACTTTTAACTAAGAACAACCAGAAGAAGTTAAGCAACATTAAATGGTATAAAATATGTTTAGATGGATATTCGTGATTCAAGTAACTTTCCATGCAAATTGAATCAAGAACTTGAAACAATATGGGATAGTACCTGTAATATTCCCTAATCGCTGCTATGGACTTGTCTCGTAGACGTTCTTTGGACATAACTTCAGAATGACCGTTTGGTGTCGAAGCTGGCTGTTCACATTTGATTGACTGAGACCTTCCAAGGATGCTATCAATGTTTGCCAATTGCTTATATCCATTGGCAATACCAGGTTCCTGTGACAAATTTCTTGAAGGGATGTCTCCTTTGGAGATGGAACTTAAAGCAGCTGTCATTCTGTGTGTGTTATTACCAGTCGGTAACGGAGTGGATGAAACAGATCGTGGCCCTTTAATGGACATTCCTCTAGCTAAATGATCCTGGGGACCCAAAGTCATAGCATCATCACTAATAAGTCTTCGGGGCAATGGACTTGGGAATGCCTTGGCCTCAAAACGAGTGTCTTGAATGCTTGAACCACAAACCAGGGGTGTCGAACCATGAAAACCACCAGCCTGAGCATTAGGAGAAGGCAATAGTGCAGACGCTCTAGAGCCAAAATCCATGGATGTTCCTCTCAGTGATGCATTGATTCTAGGACCACGGCCTAATCTACTAGTTTGAGCTTGACGTTCTTGAACGGCATCCCGGTGCACTTCATTAATTTTTTTAGGCCCTTCAACTTTTCTCCTAAGTTGCCATTTATTCTTTCTCAAATCAATTGTATCCTTCAACAAGAATCTAACCCTGGATGACAGCTTCATGTTCTTAGATAATTTAGTGATCATCTCAAAATATGCATCCATGTGCTCCTTAGCTTTGGGGTGATCTATCATATCTCCTATGGTGCTCATCAATTTGCACAGTGCTTCAATATCTTCCTCATCAGGATTTTGATTTTGACCCAACAATTGCCTGATGCATACATGCATGATTTTCTCTGTTATCATCTTCTTTTTGTAAAGCTCTCCAATTAATCTGATGTTGCCTAGCATTCTTCTGCGGGCCTTTATTCTCTTCTCCTCTTGTTCCTCTGCAGGCTGTTTCATCTCACCGACTTTGTTGACTTCATCATTTTCTTCCTGCTCTCTCTCAAATTCCTCCTGGCACTTGTTTAAAAGCAACCTCTTAAAGGTAATCTTCTGATTATCATCGCTGAAATCGGGTAACTCATCAGCGAGATGAAGACAAAAATCGGCGTACATTTCACAGAAAGTAGGCTCCATCAAAGCTTTGTCAAAGATCTGATTGATGACGCCAATTAGTGTCTTAGAACTATCAATATTAACAGCTTTCACTTGTTCAAATAGTTTTTCAAAATTTTGTGGAGTTAGCTTGTTTAGTATAGCCTTCAGCTGCCTTTGTTTGGTCTCTTCCTCGTCAGCCACTTTACCCACTTCATACTTCTTCTCGGCTCTGTGCATCATCTGTAATGGTGTTGGAGGAGAAACTAAACCTTTCAGATGAAAATTAGTATCTCTTTGCCACCTATCAGCATTTGAGTCATTTCTCTGAATCTTTCCCTGAGAGCCAATATGTGCCCTCGGATTCTTTAAAGCGCCATTGATAGTCCATTGCGTAGGTCGACCGCTATCCAGGTGTGAATCCCGCACTGAAGCAAATAGTCTGTCATCAACAGTAATAGCATGATGGTCTAGTCGAGCCCCTCCACTTGGCTTATCCATTATTTCAAGATTAGCAAATGTCTTACTGTTAACAGAGCAAGAACCGTGGTTAATACTCATTAAAGCCTTCGTGTTGGGAGTGGTTTCGAATCCATCAGGAAGGTCAATGAACTGCTCTGCAAATTTTAAGAGGAAATCTCTGGAGTACTTTTTGGCCATATCTCCACCCCCACCCTCGTGGTGCAGTGCTACTTTTCCTTTGGCCTCGTCTTTAAAATCCTCATCTTTCAATTTAACAGTAGAAACATCAACTGCATCTTCCCAATCATCTAGCTCGAGTTTACCCTCAACATTCTTCTTGGTCAAGACAGCCTCATCCTTAATGGAACCAGCAGACTCCTGTTTCATATTTAAGCTCCCATTGGAACTTTCTGCAGACATGACAATCTCTTTCTTCTCTTCAGCATCTGCCTTACGAAGAATTTCCTTTCTCTTCTTCTTCCCTCTTTTAGACCTATTCCTCGTCTTATTTGTATCCGTAACAGGTTTATCCTCAACAACCGGTATAAAGTTAGGATCACACTGAAAACCTGTGTGCTCTAATCTATCTCCTTCATGCTTCATCTTTGAGAGTTCAGACGTTTGAACAGGAGCAGACTGCAGATCAGCTCGGGGCATTTCGGTATTTTTGTCACCATTGCTTTGACAAGATGATGCAACAATAAGTGAAGTCTTATTTCCATGAGTTATGGAGTTAGAAAGAACGTTATTGTCCTTTGAACTGTCAACTTCTGCATGAGAACTAACAGGTTCATCCCATTTCTCCAGTGTTTTCGAGTCTGAATTGCAATTACTAACTTCTGCATAAGAACTTGAACGTTCAACACTAAACTCTGCACGGGAAACTTCATTTGAAGTAGACGAGCCTCCTCTCTCGGCAGCATTTGATTCTGAAATTCGTACGGGCTTTCCAATATTAGGACTTTTTGCTATTGGTTGCACAGACCCTGGAGGTACAGATTTAAACAAATAGTGTTGTGCCTGCAGATAAAAACAACTGATAAGAATGAAACGAATCCAGTCGGCAAGAAAGACAAACAAGAACCGTGAGTATAGATGAATAGAATCCATATAGATCATATGAACAACTGAGCATGAGAAAAAATGCTAAAATCTAGAGCTTAGGCCAAGCATACTGAAAAACCATCCAAATGATGTAGAGATGACAATGGTGCATGCCAACAGTTGAAACGAGTTTCTACACTCATGAAAGATTTATGGAAGCCAGAACCAAAATCACAAAAGAATATAGTCAACGAGTGCCAGAGCTACTGGGGTTACCATTAACACACATATATAAACCAAGATAGTAGCATTCAACGCATTCTAACCTGATTCGGTATCAGTTCTTCCGGACTTGAAGGAGCTGAGCTGGTCCTAGGAATCTGAAATACCAGAGCCCCAATCCTCATATCAGATATGATCATATAACTAACTTATCGACTACCAGGAATTACATTTACAGATATAGTAATGATATCATCAGCATTACTAAATAATCATGGAAAGGATGGCATGCATACCCGAAAACCAGGACTTAAGGATCCAAATTGAAGTGAAAATGTTTTATGCTCTTCTCCCCAGTCTAGAACATGAAAGAAAACTACGGTTAGCATCATCGAACCAACCAAACTAAATGTCATCAAGCACCACGACATGCCAAAACACTTATCCGTCGTAAAATTGAACATAATTCTGAAAATGCATTAGAAGTTTTTGAGGTCGTTTGAGAAGTTGCATTTTTTCTAACAATCGCGCTCTGGGATTCAGTCAATTTTGCTGGATTGGACGCTGAACCTGCAAGCAATGTATTAAACTCATATATTGCAAAATCATTACACAAAAATGAACAAGAAATGTTAAAAAAAGCCTTAACAAAAATATAATCAAAAGGAAACAGAAACAATATTGGAAATACAGCATTCACATTGTAATATAAATCAAATGCCGATGATATGATATTACTATTAGACGAACACGACTCTTCACAATGGTATGGACTCTAAATTAGCCGAGGTGGGACTTTCATCATCCACCAATTACTACATAAAAAGCAATTGAATAGCTTCCTTATGAACGATAAACGGATTTTTTTACTAAAGATCTCGTACCATTCTGTTGCGGATGAACATGAGAACCGTTTTGTCCTCCACGAGGGGCAGTAGAAACGGTAGAATTTATAGAAGATACTCCAGCCCTAGATTTCCGTGCATGTTGTGCGCCGCTAGACTGCTTAAAACTAAAACAAATCGGAACGGGGAAAAAGAAGAAACAAATGAATTAGTACTAAGAACAATGTAGAAAATCAAACAATTCCTCGAAACCTACCGGTAGCGATTAAACCACAGAATTCATATAATATTTCTTAATAAAATTTAAAAAAGAAAGCAAAAGCACAAAGCCATTCATAATCATAACAACATCGCAACGTAAGTACCTATGGTTGGAGACGATCGGCGGCGCACACCTGCCGGAATCACCCGACTTAGAATGAAGTCCGCTAGAGTTTCTCTGCTGATTCAAGCTCGATGATCGCACAGATTTCTTAAATTGAGACTCCTCATTCATATCACGCCTTGATTGATTGAAAGACATCTATACCAATCCCTTACTTCCCAATGCATATATATAATTTCAAGAATTCTCTACAGAAATCACCTCCGACTTTTCTTTCCCCTGCAAACCAAAACCATCAGGAACTTCATACAAAGTTGCAAACAACCGCCATGCATCAAAGAAAATGCAACAACCAAGGAATGAGAAATGCATAAAACGCGAATGAAGAACTTACGCACGGAAAAGAGACGGCGAAGAATCTTCCAGAATCCGGAGTGACAGTGAATGCGAAGAGCAGAGAATTTTTCCGAGAGAATTTAGGTGACAGAGAAGCGCCAGTCTGTTGGGCAACAATGGAGGATTCTAGAGAGAGAAGGACAGGTAGAGTGAGAAAGACGGCTACAAAATTAAGGAGGGAAAAGGAGGGCGTTAAAGGCAAAACAGGGTCAGATTTTTCCAGGTAATTCAAAGCGGATTTTCAATTAGATAATATATTATTAATATTTAAGCTAATAATTATCTTTTTTTAAAAGATATTTTAATCATAATATTTCAAATTTATCTTTAAATTAATTAACACAGTATATTTATAACCTAAATTTAGGGTGAAATTCCAATCAAGTCCTTATATATCAAAAGCAAACAAATAATAAAAATACCATTAAAATAAAAAAAATATGTGAAGTTCGTGAAATATAGATGTCCACGTGGCAGGACAGAGATGGGAAACCTTCCCCATCTCCATCCCCGCTCTCGTGAAATTCCCCATTTATTTTTACAAGGTCTAAAAAAAAATTAAAATTTAATATTACATAATAGTGGAAGGAAATCCAAAATATGATTGTAATATAAATTCTGATTTTACTATAATTTATAATATATATTTATATGTAAAAAAAAGCTGTAACTAAATCGAGAATACAATCTTCGTCTCTAGTCGAATTTATCTAACGATAAGAAATCTCTTTTCCCGTCTCTCAATTCTTAGTTTAAATAAAGATTATTTCGAGGAATTCTTACGGGTAAGGTAAATATTACTAATGGTAAAAGTATTTTTTTTATTATTTTTTTTAAATTGAAAGGGTATTAGTGAAAATTTTAAATTTTATGGGTATTTTTAAAAAATATTGAAAGTTAATTATAAATATATTTTTATTTTTATTTTTATTATTATTTTTTGGAGTTTAAGAGTATTTTTTAGACAAAATACAAAATTTATAAATATTTTTACTAATTTAACCTACACAATAAAATATATTAATTTGTCACAAATTTTAATAACATCGTGATGATAATGTTCGATAATTATGATTTATGATTAGAGCTGTCCATTTAACTCAGTTAATTAAAGGGGGTCAGGGATGAAGATTATATTATTCATTTTTGTTCACCTCACTTTTTATTTATATTTTTTACAGAGAATTTTGACCTAATTCCGACAAAAATAAATAGACAATTTCGCAAAGATATGGATTGAAATAGAAGGTGAGGACATAGACGAGAAATCCCCTTCTCCGTCCTTATCTCATGGCATCTTTATTTGTAACAATATTAATATACAAGTAATTGTAATATAAAAATGAAGCATATTTAATCGGGATCAAATCTTAACCTGGGTTCTCGAAATTTTTTATAAAAAACTATTAAGAGGATATTTTGGAGATAATTAGTTAGAATATATCTGAGATATTGAGGGAGTTGTTAGTATAAATTTGATTAATCGTGTATTTTATTTATTTACAAGATTTAGTTAGTTATATATTTTTTTTTTCTATTTTTAGGTATTAGTTAATAGTTTGTATCTATTTTCTATTTCTATTTTTTAACATGGTATCAGAGCATAGATCGTGGTGTTCTTAAATATCAAAATTTCCTTTAGGGCGGAATCAACCAAATCCAGTTTTAAAATTTCGGATGTTGATTTAACACATCCTTACTATATGCATCACTCTGATCAGTCAGGATATTCACTTGTTCCAATCAAATTAAATGGAGCAAATTACCAATCCTGGAGGAAATGAGTTATGCATGCTATTATTGTCAAGAAGAAAATTGGCTTCATTGATGGCACGATTGATGAACCGCCCCAAGATGCAAATTCAACCGAATTCGAACTCTGGAATCAGTGCAACAGTATGATAATATCTTGGTTAACTCATTCTGTTGAAGCAGATATCGCTAAAAGCATTATTCACGCCAAGACAGCTCATCAAGTGTGGGTTGATCTTCGCGATCAATTCTCACAAAAGAATGCTCCAACAATTTTTCAAATACAAAACTCGATAGCAACGATGTCACAAGGAACCATGGCACTGTCAACATATTTCACCAAGCTCAAAGCACTCTGGGATGAACTGGAAGCGTACCGCACACCATTTACGTGTAATCAACGTCAAATACAACTATAGTACATCCTAAGCAAAAATTTGAACCTCAGGCAATTCCTTGTGTTTTCGTAGGATATCCTTGTGGTCATAAAGGTTACAAATTGTATGACATGCAATCTCACAAATTCTTTATCAGCCGTGATGTTAAATTTTGTGAAGATGATTTTCCTTTTTCATCAGCTTCACAAACTTCGACATTAGCTCTTTCGACTCCTGTTGTTCCACTTCATGATCCATCCTACTTAAGCATCCATCCTCCACCTTCCATTCCTCCTTCACCTCCTATCCCTTCACCTACTACTTCGTTGTCTCCTCCACCTCCTCCAGATTTGCCCACTGATTCCAATCCTATCCCGCCTGATACATCAGCTCACTCCGACGTTCTACTCGCACTAAACAGCCTCCAGCTTGGCATAAGGATTATGAGATGTCTTCTGGAGCCAATCATTTAACCTCTAGCTCAAGTCCCAGCACTGGCACCAGGTATCCCCTTCATCATTACCTTTCATTCTCTCGTTTTTCTCCTACTCAACGTGCTTTTCTAGCTCTTATTACATCCCAGACAGAACCTAAAACCTATGACGAGGCAGTTGGCGACCCTTTATGACAGCAGGCTATGAATGATGAAATTGCAGCTTTGGAACGTAATCATACATGGTCTCTCGTTCCTCTACCACCTGGTCATAAAGTTATTGGTTGTCGCTGGGTGTACAAAATTAAATACAACTCTGATGGTTCTGTTGAACGTCATAAAGCTCGACTTGTAGCAAAATGATACACTCAGGTTGAAGGTATTGATTACACAGAAACATTTTCCCCTACAGCGAAACTTACTACACTTCGTTGCTTACTCACTGTTGCTGCTGCTCGAAAATGGTTCACCCATCAGTTGGATGTTCAAAATGCCTTTCTCCATGGTAATCTAGACGAGGAAGTTTATATGTCTTTACCACCAGGTCTTCGCCGACAGGGGGAGAATACAGTATGTCGGCTCCATAAATCTCTTTATGGATTAAAACAGGCTTCTCGCAATTGGTTCTCCATATTTTCTACAACTATACAAAATGCAGGCTACACTCAGTCCAAAGCAGACTACTCTTTGTTTACCAAGAGTAAAGGTACTTCTTTCACTGCAGTTCTAATCTATGTTGATGATATTTTTTTGACAGGCAATGATCTTAAAGAAATGCAATATCTCAAGACTAGTTTATTCCAGAAATTTCTTATCAAAGATTTAGGAAATTTGAAATATTTTCTAGGCATTGAATTTTCTCGGTCTAGAAAAGAAATTTTTATGTCTCAAAGGAAGTATGCTCTAGACATCCTTCAAGACACAGGCCTTACACGAGCACGTCCAGACAAATTTCCTATGGAGCAAAATCTGAAACTTTCTTTAACTGAAGGAGAGAAATTGAACGATCCAAGTAAATACAGACGGTTGATTGGCAGATTAATATATTTGACTGTCACTAGGCCTGACATAGCTTATTCAGTTCGTATGCTTAGCCAATTTATGCATGAACCAAGAAAACCACATTGGGAGGCAGCTTTTCGAGTTCTGAGGTACATCAAAGGCACTCCTGGTCAAGGACTCCTACTGCCATCTGAAAACAATTTAAGATTACAAGCATAATGCGATTCTGACTATGGTGGTTGTCGAATTTCCAGACGGTCTATTTCTGGATTCTGCATTTTTCATGGAAATTCAATTATTTCTTGGAAGTCTAAAAAGCAGACTAATGTGTCCAGATCATCAGCAGAAGCCGAGTATCGAGCTATGGCAAATACTTGTTTAGAGTTAACTTGGTTAAGATACATTCTTCAAGACTTGAATGTTCCACTGTTCGAACCAGCATTATTATATTGTGATAATCAAGCAACATTACATATAACAGCCAATCCAGTTTTTCACGAACGTATGAAACACATTGAAATAGATTGTCATATAGTTCGAGAAAAGTTACAAGCTGGAATCATAAAACCGTGTTATATTTGACCTTTTGAAGAACAAGTTGGGTGTGATCGACATACACTCTCCAACTTGAGGGGAGTATTAAGAGGATATTTTGGAGATATATTAGATAGAATATATGTAAGAGATATTTAGGGAGTTGTTAGTATAAATTTGATTAATCGTGTATTTTATTTATTTACAAGATTTAGTTAGTTATATATTTTTTTTTTCTATTTTTAGGTATTAGTTAATAGTTTGTATCTATTTAATCGTCGTAAACATGAATGAAGATAATACACTTTTCCAATTCTATTTTCTATTTCTATTTCTTAACAAAAACATAGGAGTGAGAAAAAAACATCTTAAAAGATCCCGTGTTAGTTTGTGGGTATAATTTTTAGTTCTCTGAAAGTTACCACTATTAAGAGCTAAATTCAAATTTCAAATTCTGAACTGAATCTCGAGCATGAAGCAGTATTATATTAATTTAAAATATTTTAACAATTTTAAAGAATGTTACACGTTTTCACCTGCCAAATAAGACTTGACTCAACCCAAATTTAGAAAAAATTGGTAGAGAAATTATTAAAATCTAGAAGAGTTTGGTAGAAAAAATTGAGAGAGAATTTCAATTTTTTTTTAATTTTTTAAATATACTAATAATAATTTTATTATTATTATAAAATTATTTTAATTGTAATTTAGTAATTATAAAAAATATTTTCCTAAAATGTGGGGGTTGCAGCATTTTTCTTCAAAGACTATTTTAATTGTAATTTTTAGTGAGAAAATTAAATTTTTATTTTTTAAATTGATCAAATAATACATAAAAAATTATTATTCTTTAAACATTAATTATTCTAAAAAAATATGAAAAATAATTACCCAAACATTACATTTATTGTAATATATTTTTTTTTTTTTTAATATTGAAAACATATTTTTGAAGCAAGGAAGTCAACAAAAACTTGGTCAAAGTCAACTCAATGTTTTTGTTTTTGTTTTTATTTGTCCTTTGTTACTCTCACAACCGTCAACGTCAGAAAATTTCGCAGCTTTGGTATTGATTTTGAAATCTGCCTCAAATTTCTAAACAAATTATTTAAATTATAAAGGGTAATATTGAAATTAATATATTATAAGTATACATAGGTTAAAACCTATTAGATAATAATAATAATAAATAAATAAAAACTTTAAATTTTGCTCGTTGTTTTAAAACAATATCTCTATTATTACGACGCTCGAGTAAAAAATGGATACACGAGAGAACTGAAAATGCGTGAGTTTCATGTGAAACCTAGTTTTGTTTCATTTCGTTGGACGAGATGTCTAAAGTCAACCACATTAGTCATGTGTTATGAGAAAAAATCGCAAATTTTAACATTGTAAAAATGATTTTGCCTACTAAATAAGACTTGACTCGAGAAGTTTGAAAGAATTTAGTAGAGAAATTACGAAAATTTTGAATAAGTGTAGAAAATATGAATGAGAAAATTAAAATTAAAATTTCGTCAAAAGAATTTATTTAAATAATTATTAACTATTTTAAATGTTTGGGCCTTAATATTTATAAGATTCTCAATAATAAATATTAAAAAATATATTATATTAACGTTTTTTAAATTAATTTGAGTATAATTCAACGAGTTAAAAGCATATATTATAACTTTTACGACATGGCAATTGCCACTAATCTAGAGAGGAAAAGGAAGTCAACTAAAAAAGTCAAAAGTCAACTTTTATTATTTTCTTAAATATCACGGTCAGAAAACCTGGCATCTTAGCTGTTGATTTTGAAATGTAGCTCAAGTTTCTAAAAGTTACCATAATTAACATTTTTTTATGGATGCAAATTGGAAATATTATGAAGGGTAATATTGGAATTTCACTTTGTATAGTTTGAAATTAATATTTTTTAAAATGAGTATTGAAATTAATATTTTAAAATAATTTTTGAATTTAATATTTAAATAACTAACCTTCTCATCTCTTGACTTTGCAGCAAATCTTGATGGAATCATTTGTCATAAATTTTGTTTAAAAATAAAAAAGAAAAAGTCTATATATGATGTTTGATGTATATAAATAAATAATTGTTGTAATTATTATTATTGTTATTATTTTGAGAAAAAAAATCCAATAAATTTAAAAATATTTATTTCTTCAAGAAAATTAGATTTTACCAAATTATAAAACATGCTTACAAATAAAACTTTAAGGAAAAATAACATTAAATAAGTTTTGTAAATTTATTTAGTAATTAATTTGTGAAATGGCCATTTTTTTTTTATTGAAATTAATTAGTTCATGAAGATTTTTACCCTTTTTATAAAATAAGTGAAAATTAAACCAAATTTAGAATTAATCCCTATAATAAATAAGAAATTTCTTAAACTAATAAAAACAAAAAATTTCCGAGCCATAAAGACAAAATTCTAACTTTTAAAACTATAGGGACTAAATTATAACGTTCGAACTGGGGCCAAATTTGCAATTAATAGAAAAAAAAAATCATAATTTTGTCTATCCTTTGGGTTCCCCTTTGACCATGCTTCTATCTTCAACTATTTGACATCCAAAAAGCAAAACAGAGCAGTAAAATTCATTGATTCATTCATTCAGTTCACCCACCGAACATCAACTGTACATACCCATAGGCTCAAATGGATTCTGAAACTTCAAGCCAGACTCAACAAATTAGCCCTTTCCCTTGATCCCATCTGGGTCTCATCGATCTCCTGCAGAACAAGAAGAAACAAGAAGCACAAGTCAGAAAAAGAATGCTCCTCAAATTTCTTCCCAGCTTCAAGCTTCTGTTTAACAAATCTTTGTTTGGACTGTTTCAAGGAGCAAGGAAAGAGTAACCCACGGGTCCCAAGATCGAAACTTGGCTCTGATACCATTTGTAACCGCTAAAACCCACCGTTAGCAGAAGATTTTTAAAACGCGTCTGTTAGGGAGAGGTTTTCACGCCTTTATAAAGGGGGTTTCGTTCACCTCTCTAACCGATGTGGGATCTCATAGTAAGAGAGGCTTAAGAGCCGCCTTTTTTGTCTGTTTTTTGTGTACAAGTATTACCAAACAAGTCTTTTATCCACCATTGTCTTCTTTTGTCTCCTTGTTTCCCCATTTTCCCTCCTTCTTCTTCTTCTTCTTCAGCTATTGTTTCTTTCTGTTATGTATTTGGAGTTTTTCAATCTGGCACCTTCTTCTTCTTCTTCTTCAGCTATTGTTTCTTTCTGTTATGTATTTGGAGTTTTTCAATCTGGCATCGAGAACGTTCCTATCATAGTTCTTGTGGTTTTTCCTCTGTTTTTGCTTTTGTATCAATCTCTATAAGATGTGTAATCAGCTGTTCTTTTGAGACCAGAAACAGCTGAAAGCTTTTGCATTACATTTCTTCTGGGGATAAATTGCAGAGGCTCAAAACAACGTGGGAATTGCTAAATTTCCAGATCTAATAGAAAATGAAGTGCTTTTTCTACTTCAGAAACAAGTCCAGGAGTAGGAGGCATCAAAGATCCGCACCTGAATTGAAAGGGGAGCTAGAATCTGACTTTTCGGGATGCAGTCGGACGGCTGCTTCTTCGTGCTCTCTAACGTCAACTCGGAGTGTACCTGAATTGTATGAAGAGAAAGCACATAATTTGAGAGTTTTCTCATTTGCAGAGATGAGAGAGGCAACACATGACTTCAACAGGCTTCTTAAGATCGGACAAGGAGGATTTGGGAGTGTCTTTAAAGGCTCAATTAAGCCCATTGATGGGAAGGGAGATCCCCTTGTTGTTGCTATCAAGCAACTGAGTAAGGATGGCTTACAGGTATGTTTTTCTTTGAATTTATTGGGCGAATTTCTTCATTGTTGGAGATGCTGATTGGGTGATCTGGTTATATCCATTCCATATAAGATGCATCAAGAACAGAAAATCATTACTACTATTTGTTAAGTTTTAATCCTATGGAAAATAAGGCAAGTTTTCATGAGGAAGTGATTTTTCTTTGTACGTACCATTTCTATTTTGCAAATAGGGCCACAAGCAGTGGCTGGCAGAAGTTCAATTTCTTGGTATAGTGGAGCATCCAAATCTTGTCCAACTCGTAGGATACTGTGCTGTGGATGGAACAAGAGGAATCCAAAGACTGCTCATATACGAGTACGTGACGAACAGAAGCTTGGAAGATCATCTCTTCAACAAGGCGCTACCGACACTCGCTTGGAAAACAAGATTGCAGATAGTACTTGGAGCAGCTCAGGGGTTGGCTTATCTGCATGAAGGATTAGAAGTTCAGGTACCATATCTTCTCAAATAGAATTCAATTTCAGGGCGTGTGCATTTAAACAAGATAGTTATACACAAACATACCGCTTTTTTCTGTGACTAGATTTACCCTCATGTGGCACAGATAATATACAGAGATTTCAAGAGTTCAAATGTGCTACTTGATGAAAATTTTCATCCAAAACTTTCAGATTTTGGGCTTGCCAGGGAAGGGCCAGAATTTGGGCGCACTCATGTTTCAACAGCAGTAAGTGTTTGTTTGTTTTTTTATTCTTCTCCCTTTAATCAATTACAGATGCTCACAGTGAACTACATCATGTACACTCAGGTGATGGGGACTAATGGATATGCAGCTCCGGACTACATCAAGACAGGCCATCTTACAGCGAAAAGTGATGTATGGAGCTATGGTGTTGTGCTTTATGAGATTTTAACTGGGAGACGATCATTGGAGAGACATCATCCAAGACCAGAACAGAATCTTGTGGAATGGGTTAAATATATCAATCCAGACAGCAAAAAGTTTAGTTCGATAATAGATCCTCGGCTTGAAAACGAGTACCCCATCAATACAGCTAGAAAAGTAGCAAAGTTAGCAAACACTTGCTTGGAGAAAAATGCGAAGGATAGGCCCTCAATGGCTGAAGTAGTAAACAGATTGAAGCAGATCATTAAAGCTGAGGACGACGATGAGCCTTACGAGAAAAGTCCTGATAACAGCGACAACAAACCCGACATGGAAAGAGAACCAGAGAAAACGAAGGTGATGGACTCGTGGAGAAGGCGGATGAGCCACCTGCAGAAACTGGGAGAGCATGTGGAGGGTGCAAGTAGAAGAAGATTTATGATAATGCAAAGAGCAAAAGTACCTTAAAACTCTGGTTTCACACTTTCACAATCAGGTTTTGGCATATAGACTAAGCTGTAATTTTGAAAGCAAAGAAAATGAGCAGAACAGAATATCAATCAAGAAATGAAAGGCAAACATAGGACACCAAATAGAAATTCTACTGCAGGAGATGAACAGAAGCTAATGTAAATAGAAAGGCAAACATAGGACACCAAATAGAAATTCTACTGCAGGAGATGAACAGAAGCTAATGTAAATAGTCTATTTGAGTTATGATACTCTATTGTCTGAAATCCTTCGGTTTTTGCTCTATGGGGCCCAGAAAACAAACAAATTATCATATAGATAGATATAGGTACTGACAGGATATGGTGGGGCCGCTTTCATATTCATCCACTTGAAAACCTTAGGTATTGTGAACGCTGAAGCTTTGGTCCACTACATATCGCCATCAGCCTCATGGTTTGGGAGAGAGGTTTTCACACATTTTTAAGAAATGTTTCGTTCCCTTTTCCAATCGAAGTGGGATCTCACAGATGCTACCTGCAAGAAATTCTCACAATTTCTAAACAAAATTATTTTAATCGTTAATAATCACTAAACATTAATATTGTATCTACTTAGTCAAGATGATAGTGAGAGATGTACCCACTTTTCCCTCTCCAAACGCCCTTTTCTTGTATCTACTTAGTCAAGATGATAGTGAGAGATGTACCCACTTTTCCCTCTCCAAACGCCCTTTTCTTTAATAAATGTGAGGCTCAAGTTAATTGCAAGTGGACTAAATTAAATATGGCATCCTATAACCTTTTTTCTTTTTAAACAAGAGGGATCCTACAATTTTTTTCATATAAAAAAATTTGATCCCGTACATATTTTCTTAATGATATTTAATGCTAAAACTTGGAAAACAAAACATGTTCAAGAAGGTCATATATTTAATCTTATCTTAAATAGGATGACCACTATAGTTTGAACTCAAAAAAAAAAAAAACATCTAAGCTTAGGCTTAGGATATGATTATTTTGACTATTAGGCCAATTTAGTTATTCCTTCGCAATTAAAGGAAAGGAAGGAAACAGTAAACAAATAAATATTTAACCTCTACTTTCCATTCATGGATTCTAGCCATAGTAGCCACCTACCTAGGATTTAATATCTTATGAGTTACTTTGGTAAACATATATGTCAAGCAGTTGTCCCGTGAAAATAATTAAATTTAATATCTTATGAGTTACTTTGGTAAACATATATGTCAAGCAGTTGTCCCGTGAAAATAATTAAGGTGTGCACATGCTGGCTCAAACACTAGCATATATATAAAATATATATATATATATATATCTCACAATTCAATTACTATGAAAACAACATTCAAGTTGCAGTTTCATATATATATATATATATATATCTCACAATTCAATTACTATGAAAACAACATTCAAGTTGCAGTTTCATCACTGGCTTTCACCCTATATGATATCTAATTTATAGGTCAATGGCGATTTGGGACAAAAAAGTCATTCACATGGGCAGCATAAGTTGAAATCAATAGACAAAACAAATACAGCAAATGGCCAAACAAGTAATAAGTGTTAAGACCAAGTAAAAGAACATTCAAACTATGAACTTTCATTGCCATAGAATGTGTCAACTGAGTAAAAAATATATATAACTAAGGTGTTCTGGGTTAAGTTACAGGGTTAAATTATACACCACGCTACTAAATAATATATTCCTACACAACATCAGCCAAACGGAGATCAGAATACTCGCACATCACGGTTCCCTCCAAAACCATCTAGAAATCAAAACAGCAGATTAATTGGAGTTTTTCCTACTGGAGACAAGTTTTACGAATTATTACCTCAAAGGATGAATCCTCCAAGAACATTCTTCTATTTGTCGACGTATCAGGAACTTGGGATCAATTGTTGTCCAGATTCTCCAAGTACTTGGAGTATGAGATTTCTCGCTGGCTTGATGCTCCATTAAGTCTAATTTATTGGAACAGCCATTCAACTTCAAGAGTTTAATTCACGTGCCACTATCAAATTACAAAAATCTTGGATAAGGATTCATAGAGCACAAGAATGCTCTAATTAATGATCCATCATAGCATGGTCCAGGATGACACTAGACAGCATTAATCATAGTATTGTATGTTTCAGCATTCGGAACAACCCCTGCTGAAATAAGTTCCTCAAGTATCATCACAGCCCACTTGATTTTTCGGGCAGTGCAGAAACCATGAATTCGTATACTGTAAGTCAAGTATCATCACAGCCCACTTGATTTTTCGGGCAGTGCAGAAACCATGAATTCGTATACTGTAAGTCCTTATATCAGGTTCCCACCTACCATCTGACATTTTCATTACCCATGTCACTTTACAGTTACCATTAATCAATGTGCTGTAATTGACAATATCATGAGATAAACTCATCTTATACATGTCCATGAACACCATTAATCAATGTGCTGTAATTGACAATATCATGAGATAAACTCATCTTATACATGTCCATGAACGTCCCAATGGCTAACTTCGTCTATCTTTGTTTGCATTCCCCACCAATTATTATCATGCTTGTCGTAAAAATATTAGTTTTCCCACTTTTCAGATTCCACCAATCTAGCACCAATTATTATCATGCTTGTCGTAAAAATATTAGTTTTCCCACTTTTCAGATTCCACCAATCTAGGAATTGCACACAAAATTATTAGGCACAAACTTTTTTTCTCAAGATGTCAGACAATACTTCAATAAACAGCCCAAGCCCACCACTAGTAGATATTGCTCTCTTTGAGCTTTCCCTTTCAGGCTTCCCCTATAAACAGCCCAAGCCCACCACTAGTAGATATTGCTCTCTTTGAGCTTTCCCTTTCAGGCTTCCCCTCAAGGTTTTAAAACACGTCTACTAGGAAGAGGTTTCCACACCTTTATAAAGAATGTTACATTCCCCTTTCCAATCGATGTGGGATCTCACAGTCCACCACCCTTCGGGCCCCAACATCCTCACTGACACACCGTCCGATATCTGGTTCTGATACCATTCATAACAGCCTAAGCCCATCGCTAGCAGATATTGTCCACTCTGGACTTTCCTTTTTGGACTTCCCCTCAAGGTTTTTAAAACGTGTCTACTAGGAAGAGGTTTCCACACTCTTATAGAGAATGTTTCATACCCCTCTCCAATCAATATGGAATCTCACAACATCATAAGCATCCTTCATCAAACCAGACATACAGAGCCCATAAATAAAAGCAGCAAATGCAACTACATCTGGTAACACCCCCTACCCTTCATCTCATTCCACAAACTTTAATAAAAGCAGCAAATGCAACTACATCTGGTAACACCCCCTACCCTTCATCTCATTCCACAAACTTTCAGCCGTAATGACATCTCCTGCCCTGAAGCACCCATTCAAAAGAGCTGTAAAAGCCAGGTCATTGACAGGGAATCCTTTCTCTATCGTGTCGTACACAATTATCCTAGCTTAATCAAGGTTCCCCTCCCTAGCTAAGCTGATAAGCAAAGAACTACACGTGGAAGATGACGGAGTTAAACCAAATTCGCCACTGTACCATAAGCATAAAATGCTCTCTCTTCTAAACTTGCACTGCCGCATTTAAACCAAATTCGCCACTGTACCATAAGCATAAAATGCTCTCTCTTCTAAACTTGCACTGCCGCATTCTGCAAGAATGGAATTAAAAGCAACCAGTTGGAGGAAATCCTTTCTCGAGTAAATCCTCTAAAAACATCATGGTTTCATCGTATCTACCAGCCCATGCACAGTCCTGAGACAGTTACATGACATAGTGAAGAATCGTTAAGCAAACCAGATACAGATATATCCCTTAATAATTGATCCACATATCTACAATTTCAACAAAAAATTTCNCCCCCCCCCCCCCCCTGCAGAAGGCATCAATGACGGAACTGATTGTAGCAATACTAGATTTACAGCCATTTGCGATCATCAAATTCACCCAGTGAAGTGCCTGTGATGACTGCCCTTTTAAGCAGTTTGCATTTATCACAGAATTATGCGAATAAACATCTGGTTCACAGCTAAATTTGCTCGTCACATGCTCCAACCTTTCTACAAAACCCAAGAATCATTATGTTAAACATATAATTATGAGGGAGAGGTCCCTTTCGAACCACATACCTAAACAACTTCCCTACAACACAACACAACAAGACCTAACAGTTCCTTCACAGTCATCCTTAAATGCCAGCTTAAAGAACGCAAACGCGGTTCCTCAACATTCAAACAATTTCATAATCTTGACAAAAAAAACAGGGTATAAATTCCTCAAAAGTATCTTCAAACCCTATACAGCTTAATCGCTTTGGATAACCTAATAGTGACCCTACTGTCACTGAACTCACAGAGATGAATCTCAAAGTACCGTCGTTGGAAGGCAAAAATTGAACTACGTAATCAAAAGCAAGACTATCCAAATCCGAAGAAGACGACGAACAATACTCATTTATAAACTTGGGGAATGTGGTTTGGGGTGAACTCAAAGAAGAAGACCAATGCAGTAATGCACCATAAAAGATTTCTGTAGGCGACGCACATTGACAAACATTGTAAGGCAGCGCAGCATCAAAGAGCTTTTCACTTACATTCAACCCGGAGGTTGATCGGAGATTACGCGGCGGACGGCGAGTTACAGAGGCGGGAAAGAACTGGGAGAGGGATACCATGTACGGTCAGCAGGAACTGGAAGACGATATTTCGAAATGGGCCTCAGCAGTTGAAATTTGGGCCGGATATTGGGCTCTCTTGAGAAGCTCATGTACTTTAATGGGCCTTGAAAGGGAAACGGCCCAATGATAGTAGGCTTGGGCCGAATCCCAATTTATAAATTAATTAAGAACACTAAATAGCTAAATTAGGCCATACACGTATCAAATAGAAAATAAAATTTTGAAAATTAAAATATTAAAATTTAAAACATTAAAAACATTTAAAAAATAACTGATATTTATCTAGTAATTTTAATTATTATTAACGCATGGTAAACGGTAATTTTAATATTTATGATATAATTGTTTAAATAAATCAACTAATTAATTTTTATCCTCCTACAACTATTATTCGTGTGATTCGTTATAATATATTATTTATATGAAAAATTTGTTATTTCATTCTTATTTTTTAAAATTAAAATTTTATTAAAAATCACAGTTACGTTAAAACTGATATGACATAAAGTAATAATTTTAATTTGTGTGTTTTTTTAATTACCCTCTAACTAAATTCATTCAGTTAATTCAAAAAAATTATTAACTACTACTAATTGAAATTCAATATGAGAATAATATAATTTCCCTTAAGTAAAACTGGCGATGCAAGATGAATCGGTAGCTAGGTTACGGTGCTTATCTGTGTGCACTAACCTATATCCCACAAAGGGTGATGGTCGATTAAGATAGGAAGACAGTGGTCGTGGAAGTCAAAATCCGCTAAGGAGTGTAACAACTCACTTGTCGAATCAATTAGCTTCGAAAATTTATGACGTATATCATTCAATCTCACTACTCGTCTAGTTTATTCGCTTTGAGTAAGACAATATATAACAATTTTTTTTCAACGACAAAAATAAATAAAGTGTTTGTTTTTCCCGTTTGCCAAGCTGTTTAGAAAGATGCATTATTAACTTTGTTGCTTTCAATGGCTGAAAAAGATAATGGAAATATGCAAAAGCTTATCTTTTTGTCTAAAGAAATAAAATTGCAAAAGAATATTAAACGAAAGCTTTTTTTCCCCCTTTAATTTCTCGATTCGATTTTAAATAATAAATGTCACAGTTTTATTCGATACTTTGAATTTTTATTTTTTTTCAAAATTAAATGAAATTTTATTTGAAGAAATAAAATAATAAAAAATGTAATGAAACCTAGAATTCCTAAATTATTGTTCATTAGTTTCGTTTTTTAATACTGATTTCACAAAATTAATCTTGAATTCCCATTTTTGTTTAAGTTTTTTTTTTCTTTTAATTTTTTGAAGATCGATTTAAACATCAATTCTCTAGAAAAAAAAAATTATTTTCGATAATCAAAATTGAAGGGAAAGAAAAAAAAAATTCTACCAAAATTGTGTGTGTGTGTTTTTTTTTTTTTCCTCGAGAGAAACTGCAAAGAACCACCCAATCTCAGGACTGCTTTCCCATGGTTTTTTTAATACACATTCAGAGATCAAAAAGTTATTTATAGATTTTTTTTTTTTCTTTTGGTTCTCTGAAAATCGGGTCCTGAAGCTGGCAATGAGAATTCATTCTCAGCCTCCACTCAACCTCACAATTTTCGTTTTCCAAATTGGGAAAGATGTTTCTCTGTAGAAGAAAATTTGTTCTGATTCGGATAGAAGATCTCAGGCCACCGCAACGGTGCCGGATCGAACAGTTTTCTTGCTAGTTTCTTGCTTTCTGTGGTTTTGAGTGCTAGCAGAAGAAGAAGAAGAAGAAGAAGAAGAACGTCTCCAGTTTTTCTCCTTTGCCTCATCGACATCAATCTGTTCTTGCCGGCACTCTTTGCTACAAAACGGAGTGTTTCCTCTGCAATACAGTAACAAAACTTTCAATTCTCAGATCAAAACATCAAAATCAGAACAAAACGACCACAAATCAGTCCTATCTAAACATAATTCAACTCCAAAATCACTTTCCATCACTCAAACAAACCTAAACCTAAAAAACACCACACAAATTCGATCTAGCATAATTCGACGCTTATCAAGCCTCAAATTATCAACAACTAAACAGAAAACTCTCAATTGAAACTCAAGATAACCACAAACTCTCTGAGATCATGGAAATTGAACAGACCTGTACATGAAGATATCGGAATTGCGTCCGAGCGGTTTCCGGCAAAGAGAACATGAATCAAGGAAATGAGGCTCGGGGATAAGGTAATCAGCGCAGCCGGCGTAGAATTGCGGCGCAGTTCTCATAGTGAAAGAAGGAAAAGAAACGGAAAGCTGATGAAAATTCGCCGGAAATGAGAGCAGAAATCCGGGAGCTTAGAGTTTTAGGGCTAAAGCTCTGAGAAAGAAGACAGAGAGGAAATGGTAAGCCGAAGGGGAAGGAACACGCTGGGGCATTTGGGTTAATTTATAATTGATTGCCTGGAAAGTGAGGGAATCAGGTGCTTCGCGGACTACGATAAGCATACTTTTTTCCTTTTTAATTATAATTTAGTTTGTAGGTGGAAAATTAATTTCGTCATGTTTTATTTATTTATTTAATTTCCATCATTTTCAATTATTTATTGAAATAATTTAATATGCTTTTTCATTATTGGTTATTTTATGTCTGTAATTTTAAATATCATTTTCTGATTTTTTTTTTTTGGTTGTTGTCTTGCATTAATTTTTTTACCTTTGCAATAATTATAACGCCTAGATTTACATTATTATATAATTATATATAAATATATTTAATTTAAAATTATTTTTGAATGAGCAACTTTAAAAAATAAATTTGAACTATTTTATAACGTGTTTTTCTAATATATATTTAAATTTAATGAATAAATAAATAAATAAATATTTTACTAATTAACATTTTCATTTGTTTACACTGAAAAAAAAT
The DNA here is from genome assembly GCF_002738345.1 of Cucurbita maxima. NCBI lineage: Eukaryota > Viridiplantae > Streptophyta > Magnoliopsida > Cucurbitales > Cucurbitaceae > Cucurbita > Cucurbita maxima. Next base: position 75,082 of record NW_019272139.1, on the reverse strand, counting down.
TACAACAGTAAAAATTAAATTAAATCTAAAAAAATATAGCAACACTAGAGAACCCAATTTTATCAAATAATAATATTATTTGGGTTACCATGTCTTCTTTTACTATAAAAAAAATAAAAAATACGAAATTATTTGATTGGTTGAAATTACGTTGCTTTCAATAGAGCGCAAAGCAGTGGATAATTGCCCATTAGAAAACCCTGGTTTTGAGATGGGTGGTTTTCTCTGTTCCGTGGTGAAAATCTATTGGCTGGAAATGCATGCATCCTTTTCCCCAACCCAATGGGCCAATAATAATAATAATAATAATAATAATAATAATAAAGAAATTAATATTATTTGTTTAGTTTTAGAATTTGGTCCTCTATCTTTTTCATATTACTATATTTCGCTCTCAAATTTATTGTATTTATCGTCAAGTGGGGGAGTGAGCATAAAATCATCTAGAAGGGAGGCTTTATGTAATAAATTTTAATATAATATTCCCTATTCATGGGGTATTTACATTGTTTGAAAAGGACTAGTTGTGCAAATAAAGAAAATAGTTACTATATTAATTTTTTTTATTGAAACCGGTACGAGAAATCGATCCATTAATAAGTTCAGCTCTAGAATAGGATGTTATATTCAACGATACCTAATAAAACGTCTCAACTAATTGTCTCGGTTAATGATTTTGATATTTTTGTGACACCCGAGTAAATAAGTGGTACACGAACGAACCGATACTATATTTGAAGGAGAATGACCTCGTATGACCCTAACACATATGGGTAACTTTAAAGTTAAACGTGCGTAATTTCAAGCAATTCTATATTCGGTGACCTCTGAAATTTTTACTAGAAAACACGAGACTAATAACAAAACATACTAAAATGATGGTTTTCATTATTCCGAGCAGTTTTTCAAAACATTATAAGATGGTTTGCCGGGGTCACTAGGTACCGAGTTTGAAGCTCGGGTTTATCTTATTATATATATAGTAATTATTTGGGTGTATATTTGAGTATCAATTATTATTCTAATTAACAGTGAATAATTTAAATGATTATTTTTTGCAATTGTTACGACTTTAAAATCAATTTGATATTTTAATATGAAGAACGTGAATATAATATTAAGAAAATGCTGGGGAAAACATGTAATAAATATAAAGTTGGGGGTTCTAGTAGCAAATAATTAAACTTTTCTCGTTTTAGTCCAAATGATTAAACTTTTTGGTTTGAAACGGTGAGCAAATGGCATGACGTAATTAACTCAAAAAGTAGGGGTACGATTGGAAAAGTGGGTCTTCTTCCAGCCGTTTCGTTTCCTCTTCAAATGAATAATGAATGGTGGGACCCCCACAGCTAGGGTTGGAAACGACATAATTTGTTATTGGAAGGGCAAAATGGTAAAAAGAGCAAACGAAAAAAAATAAATAAATAAAAGAAAAAAGGTGACTGGAACGGAAAAGAGGCTTTGGAGCTGACTGGGTGGTGGGACCCAAAAAGCGAGCGAGAAAGACGACAAAAAAAGACAACGATGCAGTGGACCCCGCCTGACTCATGGTCTAGCTGGCTATGCTCCCAAGGTCCTTGTCCTGCGGGGCCCACACACTCTACCCGCATCCCTTTGGGCAGCAACTGTCAGCACCCACTTTCCATCTTAAGCTGCCCGTTACACGTGGGACCCATCAGAGTCTCGACCGGAAGAAACTACACGTGCTACGTGGTGATGATACGAAACGGCTGGACATGCAAATTTCTGGTTTCGTTGAAGATAAGGATGAACGGTTAAGATCGCGCCACGGTTAGACTGCTCTAGACCAATAAATAATTAATATAATAAAAACAAATAATTATTTATTAATATTCTTTTTTTTTTCCCTTTAAAAAATGAGTGGAAGAGCTTGGGGATGAGATCAAAAGGATTCTATTTCACGTGAATTTGGAAATTAAAAATTAAAATTAATAAAATAATATATTAAGTCAATGATGCAATTTTTTAAAAATTATAATGAAAAATATATATCCACGTGTAAGCTTGGTGATAAGGGCAATTACGTTTCAATTCTCAATAAAGTTTTTTAATAAATTAAATGCAAAGGACAGGTGGGGCTTGATAGGTAAAGAACATTTATATTTAAATGTCTTTACAACTAGTTTTGTTTCTTTATTTTTAAGCATATAAAATTTTGTAATTTGGATCCAATTTTTAACTTTTTTATTGAATTTAAATAATGATAGAATACGTTAAATTTTTATTAGCGTTGGTCAATCCACGTTTGCCACAAAAGAACACAGAGAATAACACGTATCCTTAACATCATCACTTATATATATATAATGAGATCTGATGTTGGTTGGAGAGATAAATTGAGCATCTTTTTACAAGAGTGTGAAAACTTCTCCCTAATTGACTTGTTTTAACACTGTGAGGCTAATAACGATATATACTAGGATAAAACGAACAATGTCTACTAACGGTGAGCTTGAACTGTTATATATATAATATATATACACACCAGAGCAATAACTTCAGTGTATGATGTACGTGGATATAAAATTTATGGTTTATTACATATTACTTATTACGTCTGATGTCCTAATGCCTAAACTCAAAGAGTCGCCCAATAATCAAGGGAAAAAATATGAAATAAATGTATATCCAAAATTAATTTTTAAAGTTCCAATATGAAACAGGTACAGATCTAAATGTTTGCAAAATTTAATGCATATTGAAAATTGTGTTGATTTTGTTGGTCTTTTACAACGCAACGGTAAATTAAAAATAAATAAATAAATAAATGGTTTGGTTGGGCAGTTAATACTGGTAACTTCTAGTGTACTTCTAAAGCAACTAGATAATTCAGGTCCCAATTTGTGCGAGTAAATATGTAATAACTCAACAAGACAGCATCACGTGAACATCTGGTCGGGTTTCATTTATAATCACGTGACTGAAAACAATTTTGTCTGTGCATTCATGGGCCCGAGTGGCCCAATGGACGTGAAGCCCAGTTCCGAGTTCACAGTGAATGGGCTCGGGAAAGCCCAAGAGGAAGAAGCTCATTTGGCCCATACTTAGCTATATTTGTGAAATTGTTAACAAATGCAAGATGAATTAAATCATATCCATACAGATTCAAATGAGAATTCTTCAATGTTTATGAGGTCTAAGCCACCAGATTATGACCAATAAGGCCAAGCAAAAATCCATCCTAATATATTTATTTGTGAATGACTTGAAATTCAACACAGAAAGGGTAAGCCCAAGATGATGTGTTCCCAGTAGGTATTTCGACCGAGGAAGGCTAACTCGAACTGTCACAATGAGGCAGTGTTATGAAGGAACATACAATTGGAAATAGATAAACAGAAAGGTGGCCGATTTGCGAATTGAGGAAATTATCCTGTAAGGGCAGCATTCAGGGCACTGTGCACGTCGACTCCAATTTGGGCTTCGGCTTTCTCCAAGTCTGTTGAGGCAGAGTTCAACTTCTGGGTGAATTCGGCAAGACCCTTCTGTACTTGGTCGGGGTCGATTTGGTCTACAGGCACAGCTTCCACGGCGATTATGTCAGCATACGAGTTGCCATGGATGAATGCAAAACCACTGCTCACGAAGTACTTTTTGGTGTCGCTCCCTTCGTGCACTGATAGAACTCCTGGTTTCAACTCTGCGATTGTAGCTACATGGCCGGGAAGAACACCCATTTGCCCAGTTGTGGCTGGAATTATTACCATGTCAACCTGTTCGGAATGGGGGGGGGTGAAGAACAAAGACTTTTAAAGAAGGGCAATGAACAATCTGACTCAAAACTTTGGGTCCCATTGCAATTTGTATCCTTAATCATAGCAACATCTGTGATAAAGAGTGTTCATGAGCTCAAAACAGAACAATTGAAGTGAGTATAACCTTTGAGCATTTAGAGTTAACTTCTAGGTCTTTGGCATATATACCAAACAGAACAATTGAAGTGAATTTGAAATAGCCTCTCATCAGTAAGAGAAGAAAAATGAAGAATAATTCGAATCGATGCACTAGGTTTATTATAAACTTGGATGCATAAACTCTGAGTAACTTCTAGCAGCTCAAGTTTACAGATAACGTACTTTTCTTTTTTACCTCTTATCTATTTAACTGTAGCATTCACTACTTACTGAGGTTGGACGATGTGTATATTGGAAAACCCACAGAATCTTTAAGGAAAAATTGGAAAATGGATATATAGGTATGATTTTGTTTCTAGTCTTGGAAGTCAAGTAAGGGGAATTCTCTCCAAAGAGTTTTTTATCGAAGAGAAGAAATCCCCAAGAAGCATAGAGGAAAGAGTTTCGTAAGAATTGTCTTGAGTTCTTGCCAGCCCATGACGTGAGTGATCGTTGACCCTGTCCCTGATTTTCTTATTTCTACCTCATGAGAATAAATTCTACTAAAATCCACAAATCTGTTTTTTGGTCTTTCATAGATTTTTTTCATGGCTCGGCCCAAAGTTTCTCTCGCCAATGGAAATGGAATTGGAGAGGACAGAGTTGACTTTCTCAACATCGAAAGGTGTCCTTCTATGAAGCAAGTCTGAAGAAAGCTTTGGAATATTATTTTGGGCACGTTCCCTAGAAGATTTGCTCACGCTAAGTTACGATCCAAAAAGAAGAAAAAAGGGGGAAAATGGTGGGCCAATTCTCCCTAGGAAACTTTCCCTCTTTATTCTTTTATAGTTAGTTATCCGAACTAGTAGAGTCATGTAATATTTGATCTCCCTTTTATCCTCATCTCTTTGTACATGTTCTTTTGCTAATATGTGTTTTAACCCAAAAGGGAAAAATAGAAGGCGTTAATGACAGGGTTCTCTTCACCAGTAGCCCCTTATGAATTTTCAATACTGAAGAGAATAGAATATGTAAGTACCCATTAGAGGATCTTCCCTCTTTAAACTAAGCACAAGGACCTGGGGCTGGGATATAGAAAACAACAGCCACCGGTATAAGTGGACAGTTGCTGCATAGGATTCTGGATGAGCTAAGAAACAAATATATAAACCCTTTAAGAACTGATGATAATGTGAACAGATGAATGAAAATGCCGCCTTAATTTATCAGAATTTTGCTGATATAACAGCATTGGATAAGACAAGCCTACGCTACAGATACGCAGATTTAGCAGTTCTTGATACGGCATATCAACAGGACTTAGATACTCCTTGACCATGAGCAAATAACATGACATTTACAGAGTTCATACAATTTGATCTGATCATCAACATGTCTACGAATATGAAAAGAAAACGTCGAACTTCCTCCAGCGTGAAAAGATAGTATAAGGAAATGAATGCCAAAGATCAAAACCAAAAACAAGAAAATCAAATCTACGAAACGTACTGATGAAGTGAAGGAATTCATCTTTCATATCCAGAGGAAAAAATACAATAACAGCTTCCTGCACTCGTATAAAATCCATTTCCAGTCCAGCATTCGTAACCATGGACACGAAATGCTAATTTACGTCAATTATTTTTCTCTAAACATCCGATTGCATTAATTACGAAGGTTCGAAACAATGAACGAGTCACGATTTTCCATCAAAATTAGCAGACAGAAGGTTAATCCAAGAGTCAATAAAAACATATAAAAAAAATCCACAAAAAAATCAAACCAAATCAAATGCATCAAAAAATTGGAAATCACACACAAGATTCAACGCCTGGTACTCAAAATAAAAAAATCACCAGGCAAAACAAAATTCGAAAGACTAACCTCTTTGGCCGAGAGCTCGGAGGCATAAGGAAGAACAAAGTTGACAGTGAGCTTAGTAGGGATGGAAGACGGCGTAGCAGGACGAGGAGCCATGAAAGAGAGAGGAGTTTTAGGAGGATCAATAGTGGGGATCGCCTTCTTCCAGGCGGCGACAAAGGCATCGTCAGTTGAAGAAGCCGCCGGCAGATCGGCGGAGAAGGATCTAGCTCTTGCAGAGAGAAGAGGCCGGGTCAAAAGGGTGGAAGCTCGTCGGAACATGGCGGAGACTGGAGGGGGGGCCGCTCGGCTCTCGCAAGGTCGGAGAGAGATGAAGAAGGAGAAGTGAAAGGGTTCCGCTGGTGCTGTTTGGAAGCTGAGAAAATGGAGGAATCGGCTCAAGGATTTTGGATCTGAGCATCATAGATAGCCTTTTCCTCTCACTGTTGTATTGGGCTTTTGAGTGTCCTTTTGGGCCCATAATTTATTTCCCTTCATGCGCATTTTGGTTAACAAAATAAATTACGAATGAAATTAAAAAAAAAAAAAAAAAAAAAGTATGGTTAATTTCTTAATTATTAAGGTAAGATTAATATATTTGTGAATAATTATAAATAAAAATTTTCAAATTTTGAATAAAAATCTTGAATTAAGATAAATTTATTAAAATAAATAATTATTCGCTCTTGTATTTAACTAGTATTGTTCGATGAAAGTCCCACATCGGCTAAGTTAGAAAATGATCATGAGTTTATAATCAATGAATACTATCTCCATTGATATGAAGTTTTTTAGGGAAGCCCAAAGCAAAATCATGGACAATATTAGTCGTATATCGTTTTTGTCCATATATTGATGGATAATTTTTTTTATCGTTTGACCGAGTCTCGTATGGGAGGGACTCTTCTTGGTTAATAGTGTCTGCCCCCTTGTCTTGGAAGCAAGCTACCAATGCCTATCAGCGAGAATTAGGCTCGGTTGGTAGGCAAAGCGAAAAGGGACCAATAAATACTTTGATCTATCCCGCTGCTCTAGAAGATATCAACAAGATCTTTAGGAGTATCCGTGCTGAAGGTACTATTTTTGATGGCCAACTTAGAAGATCAACAAGAATCAGGAAGCTCAATCAAGGCAAAAGCCAGTTATGCGGATATTGTGACACTTTCACATGGTTGACTCGTCTTCCTGTTCTAATCAGAAGCATCCATCAGCACCATGCTGGTTTAGAATTCGATTGTTAGGGCTAAGGTTCTCCTTATCGTCCTCCCTTTATATATAACAACACCTACATAGCTCATCTACGTACTTATCTAATCTATCACCCAAAGAGTTTAGTAACAGAGTAATATAAAATTCCGTCAAAGATCCATTGCTCTATTTTGTGTGCTCGTCTCCTAAAATGTAAAGAAAGTCGAATGATAGACCTTCTAGAGAAGACCAAAACGAATGAGCTCACTCAGCTTGCATAATTAAATAAGTTTCAGTGAATTTACGACATTCTAGTACCAATGGACGTCCCGATACAATTAGTGTAATTTAGGCGATGAAGTACTTCTCTATTATATTTTTGCTCATGTTAATTTAATAATTAATAATTTTATTAGACTTCATTTATTTTAATTAAAAAAAGAAAAAATGTATATATGAATTAACAATTAATGGGCTTTTAAGGTGATTGGCCCATAATTAATTTGATTTAATGGGCTTTTGGGCTTAAAAATGCTAAACAATTGGGCCCATTACGAGGTTTCTTTGTGAACCTTTTCTTGATGTGATTATAGTTTAGTAATTTTCAACTAGTTTCCAAATATTTTAAAACTTATAATTTTATCCCGATCCCGATCCCGATCCCGATACCAACCTATAAGTTATTGTTTAAATCAACGTGACATCGAGTTGAGCTATGCTGATATGGTATGATATGATAGCACGGTGAGTCTTGATATTTTGTTAGAGATACATACCTGACTTCTGTCATCAGCTTGATTTGGTAAACTTATTCCTCTTTAAATTCTTAAATTGGAATCTTCTGGGTGAGCCTTTTCACAGGCGTTCTTCAATACGAGGTCCACGTGGCCCTATATAGACCATAATCACGTGGACTTTGACCCTAACCCTAACCCTAACCATAACCATAACCATATTTTAATTGGAAAGGCCATATGTTAAGGCTAGGGAAACCACCTATCTCAATGCTATTATTTTTTGCGACAATCAATCGGTTGGTATAATGTCCTATGTTCTTATTAAATTTGGACATGTGGCGTTCCACCTGCCACGTCACTTGATCGAGAGCGGACGTCAAACTAGATTTTGTTCGAGATTAAATTCAATTTCACGTGTCGGATATATTGGTGTGTCTAAAAACGTTAATTAAACAGTAATTTAATGAATAAATCATCAATAGATCAAATTTAATCGGATGCAAATTACAGTGGATCAGGTTTGACTTTTAAACCTAAATATTCAAGTGATTTGGTCGTCATTCCAAATAAGTCAAATTTAAGGAAAATGTTTGACTTTTGACTTTTCTTTATTTTTCAATAAATTTTAAATGTGGACTAATAAGGTAGGTAGATTTGTTATAAACATGTGCATTTTTACCCATAATAAAATATATAATTTTGTCCTTTTTTTTTTTGTTTTTTTCCCACTATTTTACCTTTTTTTTAGTCAACGACATTTAAACCTTAATTTTTTTTTATTGCGATTTCTTCTCATTTTCAATTATATAATATATTTTTATTTATTTTTTAATATTGTAAAAATTTTGAAAGTTAATTAGCATATAATTATTTTTAATGTCGGGTTTTAATAAATTGTTGAACCTTTAAAAATAAATTGGAAAATGCACTAATAACATTAAAGTGCATATTCAAAAGTGCTTGGTTCGAAATGATAAGGCTCCCTTTTTAATGTACAACATTGCTACATGCAACGACACTCGATTAATCCGGTTGGCATGTCACTTAGCTCCTCGACGTACTCCAGCTCCAAAAACTGATCATGCATCAACGACTCAAAGCGAGGATTTTTTTGCTCGTTATAGGGACCTGACCGAGCATCTCACGACACGAGATGACAACATGGAGTACTTGTACAAAAGTAAGTATCCTCTTGTTAAAGACGAGTTTTGTTGTCCATAAGGTTTTGTGCATTGTATCGAGTTAAACCACATGTTCCATGCAAGCCCTATCAATTTCTTTGAGTTACCATAGCATTGTTGGCTTTTTGGCCGTTGATATCACTTTAATTAATTTCAATCAATTAATACTTTTAATTATTAAAATCTACTATTTGAGAGAGTTGTGGTGTGTTATTATCAAACTTAAATACTTGTATCAGTTTGATCCTACGCCGTGGAAAGGATTGAGTTTGCTCTTGAACTCGTAAAAAGAGCGGTGTAGCGGTTTGACTCTTATCCGTGGAAAGAGTCGAGAAAGTTTTTTATTCAAATTTCCAAGAAGCGTTTGAGGAGTGGAGTAAGTCGAGTTTGACCGAACTCTTTCCTATTTAATTTCAAAATTATTTTGTTCTAGTAATTATCATATTTTACTTATTTATAAAAAGTTTCATCATTAAAAAAAAAAAAAAAAAAATCACGTTTAAACACCTTTACCGTTAAAACCCTATTCACCCCTCCTCTAGGGTTGCCATACCGATCCAACAAGCATATGGATAGAAGATCGGTCATAGGAAGCAATGTAGATAGATATTAACTGCTTTGTCCCGTTACGTATCGTCGTTAGCCTCACGATTTTAAAATATGTATGTTACGGAGAGGTTTTCACACTCTTATGAGAAATGTTTTGTTCCTCTTTCTAACCGATGTGGGATCTCACAGTACAGGCTGTAGTCGTTGTCATTGCTAGCAACAACGTAAACATACGAGGATGTTGAATTTGATGTCAAATTTAAACCGTCATTTTATGCCTAAAGAATGTTTTGTTCTCCTCTCCAACCGACGTGAGATCTCACAGTAAAAACCTTAGTCGTTGTCATTGCTAACAACATCGTAAATTCTCCAACCGACGTGAGATCTCACAGTAAAAACCTTAGTCGTTGTCATTGCTAACAACATCGTAAATACACGAGAATATTAAATTTGATGTCAATTTTAAACCGTCATTTTAGGTATAAATAAATAGTATAAAAAAGTGTGAGAGAGAATAGTTTAAGGTAATAAAAGAGAGACATGCGAGGAGTGTCAATGAAGCAATGAAATGCACAAAGTCCCAAGTGCGTGGAAATGGGGAACAAAAAACAAATATTTTATCGATTTATTTATTTACTAAATTAATTATTATTATTAACTTGTAATTAATAATTTCCAAAAGTTTCATTTTTTTTTATTTTCTAATTTAATAAATCATATATATTTTTTATATTTGTTTAATTCTTTTTAACTAATATTCCATAATAGTGTCCTCCCACAAATAATTTAGAGGTTTAAATCCTCGATAAATTTTAAAAATACCAAAATTACCCTTAAACAACGATGTGGGAAAAAATTATTTATTTAATGTCTACATTTTTAATAGCCTTCAAAATATAGTGACAAAGATGAATATAGTGTGACAGATGAAGCTTACAAAACTCGAGATGTAATAGTCTAATCCCACCGCTAATAAATATGTTTGTTTTGACCCGTTGCGTATCGTCATCAGCTTCATATTTTAAAAATCCGTCTGTTAGAGATAGATTTACACACCCTTATAAAGGTTTCTCACGTCTCTCTAACTGATATGAGATTTCACACGAGAACAAATTCACCGCTCTATCAAATAGCTTTTTCGAGCTCAAAATTCCATAACGAATTAGTTGTCTATTTTATTATATAGCAATTAATATTATTATTTTACCAAATTTAATAAAACTTAAAAACTAATATTTTAATTTGTAAAAAGAAAAAACAAAAAAAGAAAAGAAAAGAAAAGGTTATTGGATGCGTGCGTGCGTACGATAACAATTTAATAACAACTGAGGTGTCAAAAGATCGGCCGTGTGATGATTACATCGGAAAATGAAGGACGTGGGTCCCACAAAGAGCAGAAAATTTTCTATTATATCCTATTAGTGCAGCTCACGGTTGGAAGCGTAGGGCTGCATTTACTCTTCTCACCCACATTTATTTAATTAAATATAATGTACAATGGCAGATGTGAAATTAAATTAACTATAATAAATGTTTTTCCTCCAAATACGCCAAAAAAAATAATTAAAACGGGGCGTTTTATTGGATCATATATTTATTGAGTTTTAGAAACCTACGTGTAATTAATTAAAATTAGAGTAAATTTAATAATATAACTTACGAAGAATTAATTTTAAAAAATATTTTTTAAATATTTTTATTGGTAAAATTACCTTTTATTTTTATGAGCATTTATACATTTTTTTAAAATATTAAATTTGATTATCTCTAGCTGATTATTCTTGGCTACAAATGCATATCAAAGTTAAAATCAAATTTATTTATAATTTCGTGTGCTATATAAATTAAAATGAGTTAGCAAAATGCCTATAATTTATTTTCATTATTTTTATCGATTTAAATATTATAAATTTATGAGTTAATAGGTCGTATTTGTTCAGTTTTACTGAGATGAACATAATTCAACATAAAATAAAAACAGGTTNTTTTTTTTTTTTTTTTTTTTTTTTATATATCAATACTAGCATGACTAAACTATCAAAAGTTTGAATCTCCCGACTCAAATATGGTTGGACTTAAAAAATATATTGTCGAGTATTAGATTTAAATATATAAAATAGAAATAGAAAATTGGTTGTAAATTACTAAAACGTTATTATGATCAAAATATTCCAAACTTTATGGAGTTTGGTGCAACTAAGCTATATTATTATAACATTACTATAATAAAATATTTATTATATTTTTTAAAATTGAACTAAATTACTTTATGAAATAATTTAGAAAATAATCACTCAAATTAAAATAAAAGTGAATTAAAGGGTAATTTTCTGAATTATTTTTTTAAGAAAAGGAAATTATTAAGAGGAGACAACAAGTGGTAATTTTCCCTCCGACACACACTCTTAGCTTCGGACACAGTGTTGTAATGTTTAAAAAAAAAAAAAAAAAAAAAGAGAAAATTACGTGGCGCTTGTTTTTCTCAACTTAATTATCACGTGCAGATCACGTGCTGCTATACAACTGAAATTCTCCCTCTTCGTTCCCTCGGGCCTCAGCTTAATGAAACCGAGAGACCTGCCCAAAAAGAACTGACCGCTGCATTTACCTTGTTTTTCCCTCTCCTCCATTTCTCTCTCTCTCTCTCTCTCTCTCTCTAAAACCAGAAGAGTTACTGTTATGGCTTCTCCGCCGCCGCCGCCGTTGCCGGACGCTTTCGGAGGCTCCGTCATTGAGTACTTTTCTTCCTCTCCTCCTCTTCCTTCGGCGATAGCAGCGACGGCAGCGACTCATTCTTCTTCGCTGAAGAATCTCAGTCCTAGCATTTTAATCATTCTTTCGATCCTTGCTTTTACTGTCTTTGCTTCTGTGATTCTCTGCCTCGTTCTGCGATACCTTAACCGGCGGTGTCTTCTCCGTCTATCCGCCGTGCCTGTATCGTCCTCGTCTTTGTCGGTTTCGAGCCGTCGGATTAATCCAGCAGAGCAGAGTACGACTCGGTGTACCAATTCGTTTTCGCCGATCGATACGCTTCCTCTTTTTTCTTTTTCCTCCATCACGCGTCGTTCTTCCACTGCCGCAGCCGATTGCGCCGTTTGTTTGTCAAAATTCGAGGCGGAGGATCAGCTTCGTTTACTTCCGCTCTGCTGCCATGCTTTTCACGCTCAATGCGTCGATACATGGCTTCAATCGAACCAGAGTTGTCCTCTATGCCGCTCCGCCATTTTCGCCTCCGAATCCGACGTGATTAAGGCTTCTATGGCTTCCTACTCCGCTGAAGGTCGCGCCGGAGACAGTTTCAGACTCGAGATTGGAAATATCAGCCGCCGGCAAGGCGCATCCGATTCCGCCGACGGAAGGAGATCGTACTCGATAGGATCGTTCGAGTACTTCGTCGAAGAAGATTCAGAAGTGAATTTCACCAATGCTCACAGGAGGAGCGTCTCCGACAAGGAGGACATAGAAGCTCCGCCTCATCCAGAGCGAAGTCTCGCGGCTGAAGTCGGCTCGGGAAGGAGTTGGTTAAAGGACTACGTAGACAGGCTCTCGAATTCTGTTTCATCTCGAGCGCTCTCCTTCCGAGGCTCCGGCAGATTCTTCACCGGAAGCAGCCGTCGGAGTGAGATCGTCGTTGGCGGAGATTGGGAACAGGAGAACAGTCGCGTCGGCGAGGAAATAAGCGAAATGTTCCGGTGGTTCTCAGGGGTATAAACGTAATTACATCCAACAACCCTTCACGCAAAGGATAGGCCATTTTGGAAATGGTAACCGCCGGCCGGTACGTAATTTTTTCCTTCTTAAACACGGACGGTGAAGATTCCTCTTCTTTTTGATCCTTTTGATTATGTCAACGGCCGAGATTCACGCTGGTAATTCCTGTGAATATATATATATATATATATTCTTCGTTGGCATTAAATCAAAAGCTAAAAAAAGATTGCTGAGATTTTGTTTAATTATTATTTTCTTAATACCTCGTTTGGCAGAGATTAAAGTAAAAAAAAAGTTCCCTATCGTGGCAGTGAAGCTAAAAGGAACAGTGAAGTGATTTATGAAATTAGTTTGCAGATCCATGAGCTTTCCATACCTTCTTCTTCTTCTTCTTTTTTTTTTTTTTTTCCAAATATTATGTGAATTGAGAGTAAATCTTTGTGTTGATATGTAATGAGTGAATTGTGAGATGTGCAATATGAATATGGATATGGATATGATATTTGTGTGGAATTGTTTAGGAATCATTGCTTTGCTTGTTTGTGAAATTGCTAGCCAAAAAAGAAAAGAAAAGAAGGGAAAATAGGAAAAGTGAGTTGCTGAAAATAAAGAGGCCAAGATTATGGGTTCCCTTGAGCTTTCTTAGATTCTTGCTACTTCTATGAGGTAAACAAAATCTCTTTCTTTCTTTCTTTCTCCATTTTTTTGAGAATATGGTCCAGTTTTGATATGATGAACTACGGGTCTTATGTGTGAATACCACGGGACTTGTTATAGTTTCTTAACAAATGAGAATATTCTCAAGAATAAACAAGGCTTACTAATGAAAGTTCTTGTGATGCCAAAGTTCTTGTGATTGTTAGTAGCAGTCTATATCAGTGAGTTGAAACAATTCTATGTTAATTGGCGTTCAATGAATTTTCCTAGAAAATAATGTCAAGACAAAACATGTTAAAATTGTAAAATTAAAGGTCAAATTCTTATCAAAATTCTAAGTTTGAGCAGTTATTATTCTAACCTAGGGTATTAATCACAAATAAATTGAATTTTGGCAGTAAGAATAATTCAATAAAAGAAATATATATATATACCAAATACAGTATTAAATTAAGTAAGCACTTGAATGGTTGAAAAATTAGAGGTCAAAGGTTGGGGATCGGGTTTCCAAATCTCCCAATGCAAAATAGTAAATCTTATATTAAAAGAGAGGATTTTATTGCTTCTTTTGTAGCCAAAATGGTGGACATATTATGAGTGTTAGGTGACTGGTTTCTGGAAGCTAAATGGAAATTACAAACATATTTTTTTAAATATTAAAATTTTAAAAATATTGAATTTCTATTCTCAATATTATCAACCCCAAAAAAAATCCTTTTAAAAATAATTAAGTCATAAAAAATCAATAAATATATTTTAAAACATAACTTTCATCAAATTTATAGAAAATATAAATATTCAAACTTATTAAAAAAAAATGTGTTTTTTCAGAAATTAATTAATTTTTGTAATATATATGTGTGTATATATGGAAATGTGGGACCCAAAATTAAGGGATGGGTAATCCAATCCATTAGATGAATGTGGTTCGGCTGAAAACGACTAGAGAAAAGGGCCAAAGATGGTGCCGGTTTCAGTGACGTCATCTTTCCGGTAGTTGTGGTTGCTCTAGCAATCACCATTATCCAATCAAATTTTGACAAATGGTATTTATTTTCTTGACAATAGAAAGCTTTTGAAAACCATTTTTAGTTTTTCAAAACATAGGTAAAAATCAGATCACAAAACAAAAGAAAACCCTAAACCAAATGGTTATCGAATAAAACAATTCTTTAACTAAGAATTTAAACGGAATTGTAAATATAAACAAACATGATCTTCAAAAGTCGGATAGTTATTAAATGAGGTCTAAATTATATAGCTATGAAATTAGCAAAAATAAATTTATATAGCTACGAGATGACCTAAATTCATAATCCAAACCTAAACGAACCTATTTAGTTTTTGTTTTTCTTCGGAATGCTTGTAGGGTTTGATTTTAGGGGTCACAAGATGAAATCATATATTATGACAGAAAGAAGAAAAAATAATGAGGAAAGAGAACTGATCTGAGTGGATAACTGATGATGTTCATCCATCTGCATTGTAGTGTTGGAGAAGGTTGGGTTTGTGAAGCTTCTCTACTCAACCACAGCCAATAAATCACTAGCTTTGCAGAAGCAGTGCTTCGCATCTGTGCCTAAGTCCACCTGACAACCCATCACTACCAACATTCACCATAAATCCATTCAAACGTAGCTCAATTGGTCAGTCTATATATTCTCGGCCGACCATAATTTTAGAACTTCCAAAATCGGTAAAATGTGAAGCTAAATTATTAAAAAAATACATCTTAAACTTTGTTCTTTGTAAAACATACTAAAGTTCATTTCAAAGTTGCAAAATTACCCCTAACTAGTCACAAAAATTTCAAAATTACCTTTAAGAGTAAAAAAAAAGTTACGACATTGGACGAAGACTAAATCTATTCCAGATAAGTGTCCTAGTCATGCATTCTACGTCACTGTCACATCACTTTTCTATTTGTCACATCAATTCTAAATGATTTTAATATCAATAGTAGTTTCGAAAAGTTTAGGAAAGTTCTATGATAATATTGCAAAATTTGAAAGAATTATAATTTAGCCAAGAGAACTACTAATAAGATAATATACGTATATGTAGGCTTTATCTCTAAGAGAACTCGTGTATAGACTTACCCAATATAAACAAACTTAGAATCTAAAGCAACCCTATGATCAGATTTTTCGAGTCAACAAGTTTTTTTTGACACCCTTAACAATCAAAGATATGGCTAAAAGCTAAGGTTTTCTTATCTCCACGGTCGAGTTTTCCCAATTCCGATACTTTGGAAAGGGGTGATTCCTTACCAACGAGTTTTTATATGGCTTATTAAAGCAAATATGATAACTCCACCAAACCAAACGACTTACCTCATAAGCATTTATGTCGGATAAAATAACCTGCAAGGTAATAGACATTTGCTCCTCTTAGACTTACCTCATAAGCATTTATGTCGGATAAAATAACCTGCAAGGTAATAGACATTTGCTCCTCTTAGATAAAAACAAGTCCCAAAAGTTTGCATAATAACAATGGTGCATTTGGCACCATTTTAGGACAACAAATAATGCTTTTTTTCAGTACAACAAAGATATGGAGATTTGAAAATTTTGTGTTTCGATCCATAGCTAATAGAGTTCGTTGAAGATTTAAAAAAACACTGCAAAGACCATTTAAAAGTACTTTCTAAAAGTGCTTATGAACACTGCTACCCTTAAATAAGAATATTACGAACTCATCATTGCTGAAAAAGAAACCCAAATTTATTAAAAACGAAAAAACTTTAATTACCTTCTTTCCAGGTGCAAGATCACTTCCTCCAACTTCTGATCCAATGGATAGAATCTGATAGAAACATTATGTTGATTATCAAACAGGTTTCCTCACAGGAATTAAAACAGAGAAAATAGCAACTGTAATGGAAGGAATTGTCTCACCTCTCCTACAAGGTGTCGCGAATTAAAACAGAGAAAATAGCAACTGTAATGGAAGGAATTGTCTCACCTCTCCTACAAGGTGTCGCTCAAATTTGACAGCTGATTTGGGCAGCAAAACTCCACCAGCCGATTTCTGCAACAACAAAACATCTCAAATTTATGGAACGTTTTACAGTTTTCAATACATCCAACAATTTCTACTACACATTCATTCGCCATTTTCTTAAGCTTAAGCTTAACAGTTTTCAATACATCCAACAATTTCTACTACACATTCATTCGCCATTTTCTTAAGCTTAAGCTTACCTCGGGAAGCTCCTCAAGACGGAGGAGAACTCTATCAGCTTGAGGAACAACCTGAGATCCACACGCATCATAAAATATCAAGAATAAGCATTGAAATCCAAATCACAAATTCAATAACACATAAGAACGAGAAAATCTAAAATCGCTGAGGAGATTTCGGAAGAAAGAAAGAGAAACCTTCGTAGGCTCCCATTTCTTAGAAACCGCGCTGACTTTCAACGAACTTCTTCGGAATCCGCCTATTCAAAACTCAAGAAGCAAAATCATCCAGAAATTCAGAAGACGGAATGGGACAAGAATTGATCGAGAAAAAGAACGAGTTCTCAGCGTACCAGTGATTAGTCGCCGGGAAGATACAGAAGATGAATTGATCGAGAAAAAGAACGAGTTCTCAGCGTACCAGTGATTAGTCGCCGGGAAGATACAGAAGATGAATTAGCCCAGTCGTTAAAGGGCTTTGGCACTGTGACGAACGTAGACGCCATCGCCATGGATAGTGAGTCGAAGAGGCAAAGTTCTGTGGAGGCGAATGAGGGTGAGCGGGAGAAACGTTTTAGTGAGGGAAGAGAAATTCTAGAGCGTTCTTAATTCCAAGGAAAAACAAAACTGAAGTGAATTTGTACGGAATTTTCGAAGGATAAAGGCCTTGAAATATTATCAACTCAATTCAANAAAAAAAAAAAAAAAAAAAAAAAAAAAAAAAAAAAAAAAAAAAAAAAAAGCGTATGTATGTGGACCATTTTAAAAAATGTTTTTGTCGGTAAGGTTCTACTCCTCAACTGATGCAAGATTTTACAATGACAAAGATTCTATGGTATAGTTAACACTTTAAACTTTGAATCCAACTGGTTCAAACTCTTGATAGAACTTTTAACAAATCCAGAGAAGNAAAAAAAAAAAAAAAAAAAAAAAAAAAAAAAAAAAAAAAAACTCAAAATGGTATCAAAACCAAACACAAAGTGGAGGTGGTGTGCCAACGAGAAGGCTGAGCCCCAAATGGGGTAGGACATGAGACAAGGCTGAGCCCCGAATGGAGGTGGGACACGAGACAGTGTGCCATAAGAAAGGATGCAAGCCCCAAAAGAGGTGAATTTGGGAGTCCCACTTGATTGAAGAAGGGCACAAGTATCTTCTCGCAAATGCATTTTAAAAATCTTTAAGAAAAAGCCCGAAACCAAAGGAGCCTGGTGCAATGAGATTCAAACAAACTGATCCTGGTGCAATGAGATTCAAACAGATGAGATTTGGAGCAATGAACAGCCCACGTTTAGCTGCAAGTTTCAATGATTTCTAGACAATAACTACAAATTCATCACAAATGCCCTTATTTTCTGAGCAACTGTCTAAAGCCTCAGCTCTATGCCATAAACAAGGACGGCACTCCTATATATTACATCTGCAAGAGCCTCAAGTGCTATACTAAGTCTGTAGAGCCGATTTCGTTGTCAAAAACCTAAGAAACTGAATGCATCGACTGAACTAAAACAGAATTAAACGATATCGAAGTTAAAACTCGAACAGGCGCAACTCGACCATCCCTTCTTTTCTTTTGGGAGAAAACCAGAAAACAGCTTTTCCTGATTCAAGAAGCTTGAATGAATAGTTTAGGCTTAATATTGTGTCCTCGACATGGGGTCCGTGCTTGACGGAGGTAGAGCCGAGCATAAGCCGGGAATCTACTCGGAAGACAATCGGGCCTGCAATCTGCAAAGGGGATTTCTTCTTAACATCACGAGTTTCTTATATCATGCCTAATAGATTAGATATATGAATGGGGGCACCTGCACTAGAATCACAAACTTAGAAGTTATTACCTGCTGTTGGAAGATCAAATTGAGCCTAGGGGTAGATTTTGATCTCTCCAGATCATCAATAGATTTCTTGAACCCATTGAAAACTCTTTTGGCAAAGGCTGAACCCGACGAAATATCTAGCCGAGCATCTAACCTCGTGAGGTCACGAAAATCCTTTCTAAATGACCCATGTTGGTAAGTATAGCAAAGTGAGCCAAAAAGGTCAGCATTCAGTGGACTTCTTTTGTTATGGATAGCCAAGTTTCCATCTCCATTCGTCCCAACCGTGTCACTGCCTCCGAACCATGAGCTAAAGGTGCCACCTGATATGCAAATACTCGATATGAAAAACGAAGCAAAACTGGATGCTTAAAATAACATTTTTGAAGAGGGTCAGAGAGGACACATTCATAACATTAAAACTAAATTTGGAAGGCAGGAGACTGACCAACAATTCCGGATATGGCTGCATGAGGATCTTTAAGGCGCACATCATACGATGGTTCGGCCTCGTCTGTCGTCTCAGTTAAACCTTGTTTCTGTTCTTTTCCCCCCCAAAGGTACCTATTCTTTTCTAAAGAGAATGCAGCCTTTGCACATAATCCAGGCATAAGAGTAAGAGGTGGCTCGCCACCATCGGTATGATAAAGAGCCCGGGGAACGCCACCATTCTTATGCAACCCGACCCGGTAACGCAAACCAGATTCAGACTTAAGAGACGACAGATCCAAAGACAGAGACTCGGGCACTTCCCAATATTGACCTTTATGATCAATGAAGAGCTCTGGCCAAGCTGCTTCCAGATTTATATCATGATGAGGAAGCTGAGGAAGCATGATTAAAGATGGCTTATAAAAAGGTAGTGATCACCATTGAAGAAGCAAACTAAAGAAAACTAAAACGTTTTTGATGTTCTCCAATGCTTAATATTAACGGGGCATAAAAAGAGATTGAAGTCTAAGAACTTCATACATGTTATAGCTTGGCCTACAGATGCAAAATATATTGCCAATAGGTTATAAATGGTGTTTAAATCATCCAAGATCCTATTTAGGCATAAGATAAATACAGCACCACAGATAAGTAAGCAGACTCCATGAAGAAATATAGAATCCAATCAGCATTATACTGAAATATGAATCAAAGGGCTGATCTCATTATTTAAAGAACTCAAGGAAACGCGTTTATGATTCATCTCTTTTCCTTTAGTGATCATTTAACGAAACATAAGAGACAACAATGCTCACCCTGTGATAAAACATCGCTTTGTGGCGACGTCCTTTCCTGTCACCGTGCTCTTCCGTGCTGGCAAATACAGAAGAAAAGGGAGTAGGAGAAAACTGATCCTTTCCTGTCACCGTGCTCTTCCGTGCTGGCAAATACAGAAGAAAAGGGAGTAGGAGAAAACTGAGAGCATAATCCATATGAATAGAGTGTCTTGTCCAGAAACATCGTAGCAACATCTTTCAAGGCAGGGAGGAGCTCAAGGTTGTCTAGATCAGAAATAAGGTCTTCTTTTATATTAGATATCACTTTCTTCGGACGGAATTGACCAACCAATCCAACCCACCTAAAAGTCTTCTTTTATATTAGATATCACTTTCTTCGGACGGAATTGACCAACCAATCCAACCCACCTAAAATGTAAAGATTCCATTAGATGGTACATCTGAGATTTGTGAAATCAGTAGCAATCTAAACAATGTCAGAGGTAAACATGGTAATCTTGGACCTTTTTCCTTTACAAAACTTGCTTAAACAAATGAGAAAGCAGAACTTCAATTTTGTGTGAAATTCCAAGTTTTCCTTTACAAAACTTGCTTAAACAAATGAGAAAGCAGAACTTCAATTTTGTGTGAAATTCCAAGTACTAGAAACCAAAAGGTATGTGATAGACCACAAAAAATGTAAATGTGTAGTTAAGTTCACGACACGTGGGGAGAGGGATTCAAACATTTGACTTCTTCGTCAATGATAGAGTGAGGGATTCAAATATTTGGGCTATACCCATGTTGGTAATCGTAAATGTAAGTTAGAAAAAACGCTTTGAGTGGGGGGTAAAGTTAAGTTGAGCTATACCCATGTTGGTAACCGTAACGCTTTGAGTGGGGGTTAAATTTGTAGATACCTTAACCAGTTGAGCTATACCCACGTTAGAAACCATAACGCTTTGAGGGGGGGTTAAATTTGTAGATACCTTAATCAGTTGAGCTATTCCCTGTTAGCAACCGTAATGCTTTGAGTGGGGGGTTAAGTTTGTAGATACTTTAACCAATTGAGCTATATCTACGCTGGCAACCGTAACGCTTTGAGTGGAGGGTTAAATTTGTAGATACCTTAACCAGTTGAGCTATACCCACGTTAGAAACCATAACGCTTTGAGGGGGGGTTAAATTTGTAGATACCTTAATCAGTTGAGCTATTCCCTGTTAGCAACCGTAATGCTTTGAGTGGGGGGTTAAGTTTGTAGATACTTTAACCAATTGAGCTATATCTACGCTGGCAACCGTAACGCTTTGAGTGGAGGGTTAAATTTGTAGATACCTTAACCAATTGAGGTACCTAAGTTGAAGTTAGGAGAATAAAACTAAAGGTGAGTATGTAAACTAGGTAGTATCATACGGGATTATGGTTTTCGTAAGCTAAATCTGGTGGTTTGGGATACAGGGGAGCACTTTCTAATCATCCTGGGATTATGGTTTTCGTAAGCTAAATCTGGTGGTTTGGGATACAGGGGAGCACTTTCTAATCATCCTAAATTAAAAGTGAGTCCTGTCGGTATGTTCAGAATGAGTTGGTAATCTGAGATTCTTAGTAGAGTAATGACTGTAGGAATAATTAATCCAGTCAATCAAACATTTGATTCATCTCTACCGTCAAGAAATTCACTGAACAGTCCGAAAAATGAAATGCTGGAAGCATAAAGAAAGAAGCAGCCATAACCTAGGAATTTAGGATCACAAAGCTCAATAAACCGAAGAGAAGAAGAATGTGCCATAGCAGCCATAACCTAGGAATTTAGGATCACAAAGCTCAATAAACCGAAGAGAAGAAGAATGTGCCATTGCTACTTACCAGTCGGCGGCGGGAAACTTGAGCAAGAGCGACTGAAGAGAAAAGGAACCTAACTCCTTGTGTGCAGTGGGGGAGAAGGAAGGAAGAATTCCGAGGGGAAATCCATTGCCGAGGAAGGAGACTTGCTGAATCCGCAAGGTGCGGCTGGCTCGAGCTCCGTCGAGAGGGAATGGTTCGCCGGGGACAGCCTTGGCAGTTCCGACGAGGGTTTGAGAGGAAGAAACGTCGAAATTCCAGAAGGCGGAATCCATGGCGGTTCTGAGGTGCGCCATTGATGCGTTTCTCGTTTTTCTTGGAAGCTCAGAATGAAATGGGTTTAGGGTGTAGGCTGGCGCTGAGTTTAGCTTCTTCCCTTATCTGTTGCTGCCTGCCTCTTGCATTTTTGGAAGTTGCCTTGCCAGTGACTAGTGGGTTTTCATTTCTTTTTTGGAGGCTACGCTTCGACCCAACAGGGTTTTTTAAAAAATAAAATATATTTATAAATTATATAAATTTTCATTTGGCTCTTAAACTTTACTTTTTCCTTAAAAATTAATTATTTTAAAAGATGAAATAAATATGCGACATTATTTAAACATTATTTCTATAAATTCTCATATAATTAAAATGAAAAAAATAATTATGTAAATTATTATATAAAATCTTTTGTTAAAATAAATTCTCATATAATTAAAATGAAAAAGAATCATAAGAAATATGCGATTTTATTTACAATATTATTCGCATAAATTGAGTAGTTAAGGTATAAAAATTGATTATATAAATTATTTTAACAAAAATTTGTAGTTAAAATGAAATTTGCATTTATTTATTATTATTAAAAATTGATTAGGTAAATTATTTTAACAATATCGTAAATGGTAATAACAATTACAAACTTCTATGTGGTTTTAAATAATAAAAAACATATATTTAGAATGATTTTAAAAC
This sequence comes from Cucurbita maxima, assembly GCF_002738345.1. Classification (NCBI taxonomy): domain Eukaryota; kingdom Viridiplantae; phylum Streptophyta; class Magnoliopsida; order Cucurbitales; family Cucurbitaceae; genus Cucurbita; species Cucurbita maxima. Next base: position 52,341 of record NW_019272139.1, on the reverse strand, counting down.
TATAGGGTAAAAAATAGATAATCTAAGAATATAAGGTTACAATTTAAGGGTGTTCTGTTTATTAGAGTTTTATTTATATGGTTTAAATATATGTTTAAATCCATAACTTAATTTAATTATTAAAATGTCCGCAATATTTGGTAATTTTTCAATTAAATCCTTCAAAAGAATGTCCGAAATGAACAGGCGAAGCATTTCAAGCAAGCATCATCCAGTTATCAATCAATCATTACAAGAGAATTAATTCATGTGATAAGGCTTATTCCAAGCAAAATCTTTTCTTCATATGATGAACATTTTAAATATCAACAATTCAGAAACCTATTATACACAAACATTAAAATTCATGGACTACACTAGCAGAGAAGATCGAAGATCGAAGCTCGAAGGCAAATGATCTCTGGTTCGACTTGAACTATGCAAATCTATTGAGTATAAAACGAATAAAACCGAGGCAAAATGGCCACATTCATATCAGAACTTTGAAGAAAAACGATATCTCCTTGAAATCCCTAATCTAAAAGGCTGCAAGTATCAACAGCTTAAAGGTAAAAGCAATGCATAGAGAAGATCAAACTTATAAAGTTTAAGGACTTATTAAATTCATTTAAAGTCGTAATCTTATTAGATACAATATTAAAATTTCAAAGATCTATTAGACACTTCCAACTGTTCAGGGACCTATTATACACAAACATGAAAACTCATAGACTACACTAGCGGAGAAGATCGAAGATCAAAGCTCGAAGGCAAATGATCTCTTCTTCGACTCGAACTATGCAAAATCTATAGAGTATCAAAAAAGCACAAGGAAAAATGGTCACATTTATATCAGAACTTTGAAGACAAAACAATATCTCCTTGAGATCCCTAAGTAAAAAACCTACCAAGTATCAACAGCTTAAGGATGAACCAGTCTATTCTGAATAAAAGCAATTTAGAAGAGAAGATCAAACTTTGAAATCAAACAATCTGATTACCTATGAAAAAGATGCCACAGATATTAAGATGCATAGCAAGCAAGTGCTTAAAGTTAGAACCATTGTACGCCCTGAAAATTTGTCTGGACACAATGATTTATGTTCCAGGCAGTTGCAATTATTTTTCATCACGGTGTGAAGAACACGACTCTTGACAAGCATCCAAGAAGGGTCGAAACAACGATGTAGAGATGAATATTCATTGGCTCGATAACATACTCCAAAAAACCAAAAAAGAAATAAAGAGAAAGATGCTAGTACTTTGTCAACTAGCCATTGGATGGTTGTATACGTACTCGATTGCAAGATTACAGGAATCGATTTTATCAGCCTCCTTGTCTGGAATCTCTAGCTTGAACTCCTCTTCCAGGGCCATTACAATCTCCACAGTGTCCAAGCTGTCTAAACCCAAATCTTTCTGGAAATGACCATCAGGGCTCACCTGCAGATAAATAGCGGAAAACCCAATAATTGCAGCAACATTTCAGCCAAGCTATAATTGAAGTATAGTAGGGAAGAGATGCTGCTTGGAAGTGACAGAAAAATTAATAGTAGAAAAGCTATAATTGAAGTATAGTAGGGAAGAGATGCTGCTTGGAAGTGACAGAAAAATTAATAGTAGAAACTGGGTGACATAGTTTAGCTGCTTTTGATCATTCCTAACTTAAGATGGCTCGAAAATGAGTGTAATATTCACTATATGGCATAGCCGAGTTCTTGGGAATATCTCAAAAAAGTGTGTAATATCTACTTGTAATATTCACTATATGGCATAGCCGAGTTCTTGGGAATATCTCAAAAAAGTGTGTAATATCTACTATAGCATAGCCTGGTTCTCGGGGATACGTTGGGAATACAACACGATAAGGTCAAGTCATAAGGAGGTAAACCACAATTCAGTGATCAAAAGACCAAAAGGAATATGTTAACAAAAGTTCTTTGGAGACTAAGAGCAATATGAAAATAACGCCTGGGAGACCAAAAGGAATATGTTAACAAAAGTTCTTTGGAGACTAAGAGCAATATGAAAATAACGCCTGGGACAAGTGAGATGAGAAAATACATCTTTTGAGTAAACGACATAACAATCTATAAGATTGATCGTACACAAATTGACACAAGAGAAAAAACAAAAAGGCAAAAAGGCAAAAGAAGACGAATAAGAAGTAGATACACAAATTGACACAAGAGAAAAAACAAAAAGGCAAAAAGGCAAAAGAAGACGAATAAGAAGTAGATATGATATGTTGGCTAAAAAAGGGAGCAAAAGAGGAAGAACAGGATAAGAGAAAGACAGTTTTATGTCTATGTGCAATAAAGCGAAGGAGAAAAGCATTATAGTGTCCAACCTAAACAGATATAGACATCACAAAAAGAGCAGCAAGATGCACACGGACACTGTCTGAGTGAGGTTGCTTGGCATACACCAGCCAAGATAAAAAGAGCAGCAAGATGCACACGGACACTGTCTGAGTGAGGTTGCTTGGCATACACCAGCCAAGATGCATCATTAAAATTGAGATAACCACCCATTGGCAATTAATGATTTGTCATCTATCATCGATTACACCCAAAATGTGTAAGATTAGAAACCGTTCACCTCCGCGAATTCAAGAAATGTAGGTGTCAATATACACCCAAAATGTGTAAGATTAGAAACCGTTCACCTCCGCGAATTCAAGAAATGTAGGTGTCAATAGTTATAATCCTAGAGAACCTAGCCAAGCAGTTCACCTCCGCGAATTCAAGAAATGTAGGTGTCAATAGTTATAATCCTAGAGAACCTAGCCAAGCAATCCACATAAACGAAGGTACAGTGTGTGCAATACGGCAATCGACCCAGACTTTCAGCCAAAAAGTTAAATTTCCAAAAGATGCCGAATCAAATATTAAACAAATGGCATTTCAGCAAAAATTATTAAGTTCCACATTCTAGATTAACGCTTGATCAGGGAATAAATCGTCGTTAGTTATGGTTTGCCCCAATTTTCCATTCGCACAGATAAAGCATAGTAATTAAATCATGCAAACGATTCAAAATCCACCGGGATCGCACATCAGAACATTTAACTATTGAATCGGCATATTACAGAATTACTACACTTTCAACCTATTCTTCCCGCATTCCCAAATCAACAAAAGACGTTCCAACAGACTTGAAAAAANAAAAAAAAAAAAAAAAAAAAAAAAAAAAAAAAAAAAAAAAAAAAAAAAAAAAAAAAAAAAACTCAATAAGCTGAAAAAACAAGTGAAATGGAGGGACAAGATCGAATCACCTTGGACGGATCGACTTTCGGATGGCACTTCACAACCGAGAGGACTCTCTCAATAACCTCCTCCTTGGACAAGTGATCATCGTGCGATGAAAATAGCCGGAGCGACGCAGCGGAACACGACGCCGGTTGGCATTCTCGGCGAGCTAGGGCAAAGAATCGGACTGGAACTCGAACATGGCGAAGAACGGCTGCCCTCAGTGCCATTTTTTTTTTCTGTTCTTCCTGCAGAGACTCTTCGATTGCTCGAACTTGTAGATCCTAAAGTGAAGGTGAATTTGGCATGCGCGAAGCACGTGCGTCGGGAAACTTTATGGGCTTTGGCCCAACATTTCAAATAATTCAATGACCGATCGGCCCAATCTAATTTAGTCCGTACAATTTCAGTTAAATTATTAACTTATTTTGAATTTTATTTAAATAAATAAATAAATTATTTTTCACTGATATAGTCTCTGACCCGTTATATATTAACATCAGCCCCACAAAATGCATCTACTAGGGTGCTTTATTCTCCTCTCCATAACCAATGTGTTTTAAAACCGTAAACCTAACGACGATACGTAATAGATAAAAACGAACAATATCTACTAGTGACAGGCTTGAACGGTTGCAAAATGATAGGAAATTAAAAACTTTTTAGATATACGAACCCCTGAGTCACAAACACGAACATCTCACGTCCATTCAATCTCAACCGAAGATCAGGGTTCAGACAAATTTATTTAATATCAAAGTTCCCGAGACAAAAAACAAGTTTCTTGCACAGGAGTTGAACACGATCAAACCCACTTTAATATTCTCGACACGGAACTCAAAACACATTCAACAAATAAATTAAAATTGAAAATATATATTTTTCAAAATTTTAAATTATTTAAATAAATAAATAAAGGCTGGTATTGGCACCATCAAAGCCAAGTCAAAGTCATTCTTCCCTATCGCAAGGGTAAACCTACCTTTTCTGACGCTAATAATTTTTCAATAATAATAAATACCAATAAATGAACCAAAAACCATAAGATTTCTGTCATTTATCGCAATTATAATTCACATTTACTACATTATTTAAATATTCATCTTTTATATTTATTATATTAATAAATAAATGGTCTAATTTATATATATCTGCGTGTATGTATTTATTTTTATTTTTTCTAAATTAAACCCAAAATTTATTAGACTACATTATTTAAATATTCATCTTTTATATTTATTATATTAATAAATAAATGGTCTAATTTATATATATCTGTGTGTATATATTTATTTTTATTTTTTTTAAATTAAACCCAAAATTTATTAGACTACATTATTTAAATATTCATCTTTTATATTCATTATATTAATAAATAAATTGTCTAATATATATATATATAGTTTTAAAATTAGACCCAAAATTTATTAGGGAGAGGGACCTTGGAATTTAAATAAAGTGTAATTTTGGTCAAAAGTGCAATTAATGTAAAGAAGCGATCAAAAGAGACTCAGCGGTTTCTGACCGTTAATAAACGAGATGGAGTCAGGTCCCTAGGATCTAGGGCCCCACCCACCCATGTAATGACGTGGATTACTTTAATTAAATAAAACACGTAGTCAAGTTGTTAGGATCTGTTTGAGCATGTCACACCGCATTAAAATCCTCTCCACCTGCCATCTCCACCACTTGCCTCATAGTCCACGTCACTCTGCCACGTGGCTCCATCACTCATTTGCTTCCCCCTACACCATTTTTCCTTTTTCCTGCTACCCTCCATTTAAAATATTTAAATAAATCAAAATATAATACCTTATAATATATTAAAAAATATTTTAAAATTAAATGTATGGAAAATAAAAACATTGTAATTATCCGCCTATATTATCCATGCTATGAATACGTTCATTTCCAGTATAGTATATAGTTTTTCATTTTATATTTTTTATGAATTAAAATATTTATATTCAATTATTATTTAGTCCAAGTCATTTATGTACTTTATCTATTTGCACGCAATATAGAAGTCCAAATATTTGTATATTGACATAGTCATCAATATCAATTACGTTCATAAATGTGACAAATTTATATATTTATTTCATTATTTTTCAACAATAATTAGTTGGAGTGGGAAGATTCCAAGAGACATGGCTAATCATCATTTTTCATTATTTTTCAACAATAATTAGTTGGAGTGGGAAGATTCCAAGAGACATGGCTAATCATCATTCACAAAATTAATTCATAAAAAAAAATATAATATATGCTTTTTAATTTTTACGAATTTACGATCATTTTAATGAAAAATTCAATAATAAAATAAAGAGATAGGAAAAAATTCGAAACTATTTTAAATAATCATTTTAATGAAAAATTCAATAATAAAATAAAGAGATAGGAAAAAATTCGAAACTATTTTAAATAAAAGTAAATAATCAAAAAAATATATTGAGAACCTACGTGGATACATAGGCTAGGTCACGAGAATTTGTTAGACTAACTCAAAATTGATAGGATCGAAATCCGAGAAACTATAATAGAGTTAAAAATTCAACCTAACCAGTCGAATTTTTTTAATTATTTTATCAAAATTGTGTTTATCTACCATTTACATTAATAACTCACTAAAAAGGTAGAATATTTTTAATTTTTATATTAATTTTATTTTCCTTTTTCTGTCTTTTAATATGAACTCACTTGGCATAATTTAACCCAGAAAAAGAACAAGGAAATTCCACAAATCCCAAATCCCAAAGTCTAATTGTTCATGTTTGTTTGTTTTTTTGGGGGGTATTGATAATAAATGAATGCAAATGGTCATAGGAAGAATAGCAAAGAAACTAATCCCCGACATCGCGTGGCCTTTTATCGCAGAGGAAAAAGGATTTAAAATTCTTAAAAGGAAAACTGGAGGGGCAGAATCGTACATTTGCCAATCGTATCACCATCAACAATCAATTCTATGGTCAAATGTCAACGGTAGTCGATATCAACGGTTGTGATTGACTCTTCCAAAGTCCGCTATCTTCCTCGACCGATTCGCACAGAGATGAGGCTTCCCCGGAACCCTAAGATTGCCGGAGAAAGAAACTTCCGGCGACATTACCTTCTGATTCCAATTCCGGTTCGGACTTGCTCGTACCAGAGGACTCAAACAAAATGCGAATCCTGATACATTCTGTTTGTGCCCTAATTTCTCTCGTTTAGCCGATCCAGGAATCGTCATCGGAGACTGTTGAAACTTCTGAGAAATTGGAGAACGACCGTGACTTTCGCACTCTTCTTCATCCGATTCCGATATTATCGCCGGCGACATTCCGCGTTTAATCGTTTCACAATGATGTCTCCGTTCGGCACCAGCGATCGATTCCTCGACTGTCGCAAGGCTCGATTGCTGCTTAATCCGACGGCCGTTCAAGATCGTCGAGAACCACGACGGCGATAAAGAAGCCGAATCAGAACCGTGCGATTCGTGAGAAGGACTTTTATGCTTCTTCTCGAATTTCTCGGATCTAGATTTAAAAAGCTTCGACCAGAGCGAAAATTTACTCCTCTTTTTCCGATCGAACGAACCTGTAGTAACGAATGTAGAGTTCGCAGTGTTATTCGTTCTGTAATCAGGTCCGATTTGCGGAGTACTGTAAAATCGCTGATGGCGATTGCGGCGATTTCCTTCGCGATCGAGATCGCTCAACAAACCTTCATCCGATTTCAGACGATGATCATAAGGAGAAACAGAACGAAGAAAAACAAGCGGCGGTGGCGGAAGAGGTCTATCGTCCGCCGCACGATTATCGCCGGCAGCGGCGGCACGGATCTCCGATTGCTTCTCCGCTTGTGCCTGAGCAGCAATAATCAAAAAAAGACGCTCCCGTAAACAGGAAGCACAGACGCCGATGCTACTGCTGCAGTCGAACTGGTGCTTTTTGCACCTCATTTACTAGCGAAAAAAGAAAAATCGAAATCGGAGCGGAGTTTCAATGGCGGATCGTGAAGATTTCCGGCGAATTTTGAACGATGAAAACGAAAAGAACTCGGATGAAGAAACTTCACTGAAAATGGAAATTAAATTTTGCAAGGCGAGAGACGCTGGTTGGTTTACAGTAATTATTTATATTTATAAATGGATTGTGCTTTTTCGAAAGACGGAACCTGACAGCCTTTTTTTTTTCTTTTTATAATTTTTTAAACATTAATTAAAATAATCATTTAATTAAAATTAGGATAAATATGAATAATTGTTTCCCCGTATCTGTGTCGTTTGAATTTCACACCTTCCGCTGTAATTTTCTTTATTTGGCAACGATTTTCTTTCTAAATAATTCAAATATCTATTTTTTTTAAAAACGGCATATTAATTAATTATTTATTTTTGTTATAATTTCCATTTTTATTAATAACATTTATAATACTAAATTATTGAATAACTGCTCCCACGACATCTTCAAATTTAGAATTTTGTTGCATTTGTTATCTAAACCACAACTCACAACCGAACCAGATAAGTTGAGTTGAGTTACCAAGTTATTTTTTAATTATTTTTTAAAAATATAAATTATATTTATCCAACTGAATTCAGTGTTACATTAATAATTAAAATTTCACAAAAACTAATTATCAAGTATTTACACGTTAGAATGCATCATTAACATCGATTACAAATGTCAAATATTCTTAATTTTCGTAATGATTTTGACCGTCGGATAGGGTTAAGTTAGATTGTAACTTCATTTTTGAACAAGTTGAGTTCACCCAGTAAAAAAGAGACGACTCGAGAATTGACTCGAATTTTTTAGGTTTAAAAAGTTCAACTCGATCTAATCTTTATGGGAGACGACTCGAGAATTGACTCGAATTTTTTAGGTTTAAAAAGTTCAACTCGATCTAATCTTTATGGTTTAGATTGGGTAGTCTAAGTTAATATGGTCATCAAGTTACGTGATTTATTAAAAAAAAAAAATAATAATAAAATAAGTCGACTTTTAGAGTTGAAAGGGTAAACGGCGTCGTTATTTTCTATAATGAGTTATGTACGGACAATAATTTTATGACAAATGATGGTAGGTTTAAAAAACAGTTAATAGATAATAAATTCACCTCCATATAATACATTTTAATTTTAATATTTTATTTTGATGATTTTTATGGTTTAATAAAATTTTATAATCTCCAACCAATAGTCAGCTCCTACTTACAATAAATATATATATATATCCACTCGTATGCTCGTTACATTGTCTAAGCTCTATTCAGTCGATAACCTTTTTTAAGAGAATCCGCTCTTACCCCATTTGCCTTTAAGAGCTCTTTAGCGAGAAGCTTTTTTCTCGGGAAAATAACAATAGATAAAAATGACTTTTCTTTTTTTATTAATATCAACAAAATAAAATGACTCTTTCAATAATTCATTTGGTTTGGTAAAGTTCTTATAGTCTCTACTGTTTCGAAGATTCTACTAAATATAAATATTAATTATTATATTAAATATAAAATTTTATTTTAAAATAATTATTTGGAGATGACTTTAAAAAATGCATTAATGATCCACGAATTATATTTTTCAACAAAAAGAAAATTTCCATTTCCACTAAATTTTGAAATTTAAAAAATGAATTATTCAAAGCTTTATTTTTGTCATTTAATAAATAAATATACGACAAACACTTGTGAGCAAATAGGCAATCTAAACATATAATTTAATTAACAAGTTGGAAAAATTATAAATAATATATAATATTTTATTTCATGAAATTATAATAATTTTGAGAACGTCTCATTTAATAATTATTTGATATTTCTATAATGGTAAAAAATAATCATTTAATTTCTTAATAAACTCAAAAAAAAAAAAAGTAAATACTCTAAATATCTTAATAACCCTAAAATTCAATTATATGTATTAATATTACCGTCCGTAAAATTTTAAAAATTTCATTAATATCATTTCACTAAAAAAACTAGTAAATGTATTTACTATTATTGCCATTCTGAATTTTTTAATATTAATTTTGGAAGTTCATGACACTAACAGTAACTATATATTTTTATTTTTTAGAAAAACATTTTAAAATATTTTTATGATTAAAAAAAAAGTTATATAGCATTTTTATTAATTAAAAAATGCAAGATCACTAATGAAACTAAAACTTCACGTATATTTAAACACTTTCCAAATATTTTTTAAACGGTTCGAAAAATTCAAGGATATTTTTGAAACTTTAATTTTTAGTTCTATTAAAATTTTGTATTTTTAAAATATTTTTATTAACTTAGCTCTATATATATATATATAAAAGTTTATTTGTAATTCGATGTACTTAGACATAATCAATTTTAATTGTGGAGTTATTCAAATCTAAAACAAGTGTTATTGCGATGAGATATTTGATCAATAAAAATCATTCAAATTAGACATGATCGATCTTGCTAGTGGAGTGATTTGAATCTCAAACAATGTTTTTGCCTTGAGATATCCGATCAACAATGTAATCCAAATCTTATTTCTCTTGTAGTGATTTCCACATATCATTTGATATCAGAGCTTCAGGCTCAAGATCGGATTACCTTGTTGATCGAATATCTCAAGGCAAAAACATTATTTGAAATTCAAATTATTCTACAAACAAGATCGATCATGTTTAACTTGAATGATTCTTGTTGAGATATTGAATCACTCCACAGACAAAACAAGATTGATCACGTATTTGTTAATAGCTATGTGAGAGCACCGAATATGAACATGAAGACCATGTACGGCGGCAATCATAATTGGGAAGTGCATTTTCAAAGTGCGCCAGTGTGTACATGTGAAGACCATGTACGGCGGCAATCATAATTGGGAAGTGCATTTTCAAAGTGCGCCAGTGTGTACATGACTATAGTATGAAGGCCCAACTGCTTGAATTTACGCATAAATAATAAAAAGATACATTTTTTAATGGAAAAAATAATCACCATTCAACTGCTTGAATTTACGCATAAATAATAAAAAGATACATTTTTTAATGGAAAAAATAATCACCATTCACGGAATTAATTAATTTATCCACTTTAATACAGAGTATTTAAAGATTAAAATAATATGATAAATTCAGTCTAATTTACGCATTTCATATTAAATATTATATTTTTAATGTTTTAAGTTGACGTCAAATGGGATGTCAACTTTTTTTTATATAAAAAAAACAATTTATTATTTTTTTTTAAGAAGTGCCTTATTTTTAAATTTTGGTTCTTTTACAAAATAGAATAAATAAATAAGGCTCGATATATAAAAATAAAAAATAAAAAAATTTGAATAGAATAATTCATCATCTTAAAAAAAATGATGTCATAAATGATTTTATTTTATTTTATTTTTTAATATTCTTAAGTTGATTTTACACGCTATACACATATATATAATTATTTAAATTTTGTTAGTACTATAGTCAGAGAAAAATGTGACAACCAGCAAAAAGTCATGACGGGTAGCGAAGAGAGTTCCTACTTTACTAATTAATCGATAATTTTTCTTCCTTTAAATGTCGGAGTAGGAATTTAATAGGTTAACTATAAAAAAAATTAATTCGATAATTTTTCTTCCTTTAAATGTCGGAGTAGGAATTTAATAGGTTAACTATAAAAAAAATTAATTAAAATTATAATCGAAGTTGGCTTGGTAAACCAAGTTAAAGTCAAAGTAAAACGTGTTTAAGAGTTTAGCTAAAAACATTTTTGTCGATATTGAAAGTACTTCTAGAATACTTTTAGTCAAAGCCGCCCTCGAAAATAAAACGCTCAAAAACTAAATATAAAAATTATGTTAAATTATTTGGCTCAAAATATTATTTTGATTCATTTTGGTTTTTATATTATTAAAATTTCAAAATAATCCCACTTAAGAGATCAAGTTAGTCACGTAAAATTTTGGTTTTTATATTATTAAAATTTCAAAATAATCCCACTTAAGAGATCAAGTTAGTCACGTAAATATCAAAAGTTTTAAATGACACGGTTGGAGTAAAAATACGTGTTTGGGAAGAAAATGATAATTTAGGTATTTGCAATAACTGGTCCCCCAACTATGTATAAATTTGAATTTAGACCACTAAAGTTGGAGTTATTTCCTTTTGGCCGCGTCACGGTTTAGGCACGTGCTACTCCTGCCGTTGGATTGTTTAGTGGCTGGGGTGGGCCCACCTCAGGAGCGAGCGGCCCACTAGACAATAACGACTTTAAATCCCAATCCTCACTGCTTGAATAGTCTAGCCCGCCAGACAATTAGGATTTTTTTTTTTTAAATAAAAAATAAATAAAGAAAGTCATATTTTGAGTTTTTTTTTTTAAATAAAAAATAAAAATAAAAAGTCAACCTTTTTTTGTTTATAAAAAAAATTTGGCACTTTTAGTTATATATATATATAGTCGTTTTAATAATTTTCTATTTAGTTATTTGATGAACGTTAAAATTTGTCAACTATAAAAGTAGATGATCTAACTCTTAGCCGACATTTCTTTATTTTAGTATAGATATTTGTCTATTGAATTTAAAATGTTTGAGTTAGTAAATTTTTTCAACTCAACCCAACCTAACCGTAATTTTGTTAGGCTTAGTTGATTCGAATTGTTCGTTTATTCAAAATTTTAATTTTTTAATAAAAGTAAAATATGGTAACAGACTAGCTAGAGCTTGCCTGCCTTTTTAATGTAGTAGTTGTCTTTCTCGTCAGGTTAGGTTAACTTGACTCCTTCCCGTGTAATGAATTGAATATGTTGTTGTTGCTTACTTGGTTGGTTGCTTGCTTGCCTGCCTGCTGCTTGCTTTCTTTCTCGTCAGGTTGGGTTAGCTTGACCTCTTTAGTATGTAATGAATGTTGTTGGCTGACTTGCTTCTTGCTTGCTCCCGAGGTCGCTGTTTGACTCGATTCCGATAGCCATTCCTCTGTAACTTGATTATTCTATTGGTCTCATTCCCTTCTTTCTGTCTGTATGTCTGTCTGTTTTTTCCTTCACCGTAACCTAATTGAACTTCTTAACCTCTGGGTCAAGCTGGCTGGTTTGCTCCTTAACTACTGAACCATTACTTATTTCCCTTCTTTCTGTAGGTCTTCATATTCTTTCTCCTTCACCTGTCCCTATTTCTTCTTTAGAAGACTGTAATCTAAGAGCAATACTTCTTCCTTATGAATGAGAGTGAACTGTCAGACTCAACCTCAAACCGGAACCGAAACCCAATATTCTTCACCTGTCCCTATTTCTTCTTTTTCTTCTATTTATAAAACATACCTTTATTTATTTTTAAACATTTAATTAAGATTTACTACTCAACTTAAATATATATAATTTATTGATATAAATAATAACCGTCATTTTTTAAAAATATAATCATAATTTTTCTAAGATTATTTTCATATCTCTAGTCGAGTTCTTCCAATTTATTTATTATTATTTAAAGTATATTTTTGGTTGATTTTAATTATCACTAATTATTGTCGCATTTTGTTGACTTTTTATGAGTTATTGGAGACCGGAGAAAATTAGAGAATAATGGATAATGATTATAAATAAAATAAAAGTAACCTCGTAAAGTCAAATTCTTATCACTTAATTATTTTAAGAAAAAAAAACGAATGAAAATGCGAGGTCGAAAACTACTTTATAATATGTTATAAGGTAGTTACGCCTAAATTCTCCTTTTTGATAAAAGCTTATTATAAAATACTTTATAATATGTTATAAGGTAGTTACGCCTAAATTCTCCTTTTTGATAAAAGCTTATTATAAAATAATAATAAGAATAATAATTAAAGTTAGAAAAGTAAAATAGAGCACATGCTTCACATTTACATATGAAAGGGAAGCTAGGTGCCCATACCCCTTTATTCCATTCTAAAATTAAGGTTAATTAATTGTAATTAGACTTCATTTGAATTTAATTTCAGGTGCGTACTATTTTAATATTTTTCGATATTTATATTGTTATTAAATGCTATCATTTTTTTTTTACAACAATTGAGACAAAATATTAATGCTTTGAAACCATATGGTTTTTTTAGCCTAACATATTTTAGGATAAGGATATTTTTATTAATTTTGATAATTTTTTTTAATATTACCGACCTGATCAAGTTGTAACTTGCTCATACAGAGCGATTGAAAATATTTCGTTCAAACGCTCGAGACGAAAGGACGTAAGAGGTCGATTCGAATACTCCACACTCACTCATACAGAGCGGTTTGAAATATTTCGTTCAAACGCTCGAGACGAGAGGATGTAGGAGGTGTATTCGGATACTCCACACTCACTCATACAAAGGGGTTTGAAATATTCCGTTCAAATGTTTGAGACGAAAGGACGTAGGAGATCGATTCGGATATTCCACACTCACTCATACAGAGCTATTTTGTTCAAACGCTCGAGACAAAAGGACGTCGATTCGGATATTCCACACTCACTCATACAGAGCTATTTTGTTCAAACGCTCGAGACAAAAGGACGTAGGAGGTCGATTCAAATACTCCACCCTTATTAACAAATATTTTAACAATTAATTCAGCATTTAGGCCTAAAATATAACCCTTTCTTTTTTATATATTTTTTTTGTTCTATTCTTTTTTTAATCCCTTATTTTGTATTATATATAATAATAATAATAATTAATAGTTCTTTTAATTAATACATCGATATTTATAATTTTACGATTAATTACTAAATAATCATTTATCTATCATAAGATAAATATTAATTCGATAAAAAATCGTGTCATGTGATAATTTAACTCGAAACTCGAAAAATCCAAATGAATTAAAGGGAAGTCGGGCCTACTTCAAGAACTAAGGCCTACCAAATAAGATTAAATCCCACACAAATGTAACTAAAATCCAACCTACCCAAAGTACGAATACAACAATTTGGTTAGTGTTGCAATCGTTATCCTAAATTCAAATAACGTTCCAAATGTTTTCTCGATAGATATAGTCGTGATTGACCAACATACTTGTTTTCGGGTGATGGTTCGAGATGCTTATAAGAGAAGGATGCTTACTACAAAATTTTTCAAATTTATGATCGAAACAGTAGAATTAATGTATCATCGTAACCCAAAACGACATAAATTTGAGTTGAAGCACGTCTCGAGTGGGTGAACTGCACAGTCATTTTTTGTGCTCGACGTGTTTTTAGTTTTATAGATTTTTTAATACTAAAAAAAGTCTTATATAAATTTAAACGCACGTATTAAATATTAATTATTGTATATTAATGAAACAAAACAAAAATAAAATTATAATTATAATTCATAGAAAATCAAATTCAAATATTATTTTGTAACTCAACCATATAGTTTATAAAAATTTAAATTTCAAGAATATAAATATTATAATACTAATAATAAATAATTCAATATAAATGATTAAGTTTAGGAGAGAAATCAATACTAAAATTAGGATTTTTTTTGGGAAAAAATTAAGGAAAATAGTTAATATAAATTGTTCATTCCAAAATTGAGTATTATACGCCAAAATTAATATTACATATTGTTTCCCTCCATCACGTTCAATCTCTTTCTCGCCCGATCTCACTCCGGGAAGCTCTCTGCGTCTGTAACTTCCCTCCATCACGTTCAATCTCTTTCTCGCCCGATCTCACTCCGGGAAGCTCTCTGCGTCTGTAACTTTCCAGTTGTGTTGAAGAAGCCATTGAAATCAGCTGAATGACGAAGTGGAATTCTCTATCTGCTTCGCTTATGAAGCGGCTGAAGCTTCACTACCAGATGAATAACAGTATTCCGGCGATAACACAGGCGAGATCCTTCACTACAAGCGAGGGGCATCGTCCTACCATTATTCATAAACGTAGTCTCGATATTCTTCACGATCCGTGGTTTAACAAAGTAAGCCTTTCGCTATTATTTCGATATTCTTCTCGTCTGATTTGCTTCTGTTGTTTTGTATTCGTCGTTATAATACATTCTTAGCGGGATACGGAACTTGACATCGGTGTTAACTGGAATCATTAGTTGTTTGATTGAGCCTATGCTTACTCCAGCGACTTGCGAAGATAATATGTATTTATCAATCGATATTAGAGGAATTATCAATTACCTGTTGTTTATTTAGTAGCGAAAACAATTGAACTTAAAAACTGTTTGACAATCGAATCAACTACTGCTAAAACTAATCGACTAATTCTCTAGCTCACCACATGATTATTGATCGTGGTTTGGTTCTTGAGTATCCAAATGTTACCGTCGGATACTGGATCGAGTTGCGGTAATTTTGTGAGAATTAATGATACAGAGTTGGCGGCGATCCAGGGTTATTAGATCAGAGTTTATAAAATTCCAGCTAATTAGATGGTGTGTGAAAGTATGTACTGGTTATCAAGTTTTGCGCAATTATTGGCTGAAAGTGAATGGTTCTGTATGGTCGGCACTGTTTATTTTTATTTTTAAATTATCGGTTAATGATCTGCATTCGTTGCTTTAGTCAGCACTGTTTGTGAAAAGAGAGTTTTAGTTAGCATTTGTATTCTTAAAATATCGTAGAGTGACTTCTGCAACCTTCGCCACGGATAAACATGAACATGCTCGCATATGTTGATGTATGGAATGGAACACGTATGTCCATATGTACATATTTGCATGCACACACACACACACACACACACACATATAGATAGATAGATAGACATGGTTTGAGAGTACATTCAAGTGCATTTTCCTATATTTTGAATTTCTGACGTGATGGATGATGGAAGAGGATTGGGGGACTACCTAATTCTTTCAATATCTGTTGTATTTTATGATCTTTTTCTCAAAGAAATTGTAATCTCAACTTGTGTACTTACATTTAAAAATATTTACATAAGAAACTATCCCTCTGGTCCCCCCAACAACTCTATCATATGGAAAGAATCCAATTCATTATCTTGGACTCATTGATATGGCATATTTTTTGTTTACTGTTAATGGTTGTGAAATGAAGAAAATGCTATCGCCAAATACTAGATTAAGTCTAGTTGAACGCCAACTTCTATTGTACTTCCAACCTAAAATGAAGTTTATTTCACTGAAAGAAGGGAAATGATTTACTTTAAAGAATTCCTTTTCCTTTTAAAATGGTCTACTTATGTACTTCCAACCTAATGAAGTTTAAATATGTTATGGGAATTGGAAAATTAAATCTGATGTAGTTGGAGCTTTTTTTTATCAGTGTTTGGATTCTTATTTTGCTTTGGTATAAATGCCATTTATGGATCTCCCTTCTTCTTTATCATCATAGTAGGGAACAGCCTTTTCAATGACAGAACGGGACCGGCTTGATCTTCGAGGACTTCTTCCACCAAATGTAATGTCTTCAGAGCAGCAAATTGAACGATTTAGTAAGTTCTTGCGATTTTAATTTTCCATGGAGTCATTAAGAATAAAACCCATTTATTATATAATTCTTAGTATGGCCTTTAAACTCTTATTGTACATTGGTGCCTGTTACTTGACATTTGGCTTCAACATCATTTACATGTCTTAAGAGTGTGCGAACATGAAAATAATGAAAATAGTGCTCTTTGTTTTAAGTTCCTTTGATGTTATCTACTTTTACTTTTGTTTAATTTTATGTTTCTACTTGTTGAATAATTCATAAAATTGAAATGATTGTTGACAAATCTCTCTTTATTATGGAACAAGATTATTCTTGTTGTCATGCCTGGTGCATGTTCCATATAGCAGCTCTGAATTCCTTCTATTAGTATTGGAGCAACATTCCTTCAGTTTTTTAATATAGTTATTCTCGAGTTTATAGATTGTATCTAAATCTACATTCATTGCATTCCGTTTAAATTCTAAAATTTGTCTTCTATAGATAATATATAGCTTTCAACTTTTCATCTTGTTCTTTAAATTTATCGTGCATTTGAACTTCTGAGATCAACAACAGTTTTCTTGCAGCTCTGGTCACGGCCTCTTCTAATTTTTTTTTTCTTCCAAATCTACGTACTTCAATCTACATGACATAACTAACTAAATAATTTACAGTGGTTGACCTGAAGAGGCTTGAAGTTCAAGCAAGAGATGGGCCTTTAGATCCAAATGCTTTGGCCAAATGGCGAATTCTGAATAGATTGCATGATAGAAATGAGACAATGTACTATAAGGTGCGTTAAGATTGCTCATCTATTAGTGCACACAATGCCAAGGAATTTTTACGGACTCTTGAATTCATGATCTAAACTAGCCAGTGTTTGTTTTATGCATCTATAAATTTTATTATCTCAGTCTTGTTTTTGATTACGAACTATTGTTAACATCAATCAAGTTAGGCTAAGTAGCCATGCTCACCGAAGGGGAAGGGCATTTCTTCTAATGGAATAAAGTAAGCTTTCATTAGGTTATTCTGTTTTCCTATGTTTTCTTTAGTAAGTAAGAGATCTCGTGGACCATGTTTTCTTTTTCCCAAGGCATGATTAAATATGCCGCAAAATTTTAAAAGATTGATGACATCGTCTACCAAATATGTTCGATGATATCTACCTTTCTTCTATTGTGGACAAAATGCAACTTCACAATTTATCAGTCATCCATCACATTCAAATTATTCTTGAAAACTTGAAACAAATCGAATTTTCACGTGGTTTCATTTCTCAGTGTACATGTATTATTCTTACTTATAGTGTTATAAAGTATTTTGTACCGTCATATCTTTCTAATAGATGCAATTATTTGTGTTATGATTTGTATGGCATATCATAAGTCATCTAATTAAATGTGAATTTGTTAGGTTTTGGTCGCTCACATCAAGGAGTATGCGCCAATAGTATATACACCAACCGTAGGTCTTGTTTGTCAGAACTATAGTGGCTTGTTTAGAAGGCCAAGGGGAATGTATTTCAGTGCAGAAGATCGTGGAGAAATGATGTCAATGGTTTATAATTGGCCTGCTGAACAGGTTTTCTTCATGTAACTTGGATGATCATAACAGACAAGTCATTGTGCCAATTCAAATTGTTCAGAAGGCAAATAATTTTGACTCTTCAGAATTGGAACTCTTTATATTAGTTTAATCGAACACAACTTTTTTGCAGGTTGATATGATTGTTGTTACAGATGGAAGTAGAATATTAGGTCTTGGAGATCTTGGAGTACATGGAATCGGTATTGCAATTGGGAAGTTGGATATATATGTTGCTGCTGCTGGGATAAATCCTCAGAGGGTAGATTCTTGCTACCACATTTCTTAGTGTTTAGCCCCCTAGCATGATTACCAAGTAGCTGATTATGTTTAGGAACTTATTAAATGGTTCAGAAACTTTTATTCATGTTCTATAAATGATCTAAGCAAGGCCATACGAGTTTGGGCTATTGTTTTGTTTTGGTTTTTTTGGTATTTTTATTTTTCATTTTCAATTTGGGTTGTTACTAGACTATCATTTTTGAGTTGTCTTTAGGTGGATATCTTTTCAGTGTTTGTTTTTCTTTATAACTTGACAATCAATGGAAATCTCTTCTTGCAACAGGTGCTTCCAGTCATGATTGACGTTGGAACCAATAATGAAGAGCTTCTGAAGAACCCCTTATGTAAGTGCCTTATACCATTAGGTGGCTAGTATGCTAAATTCTCATTTTTTTTTTTTTTTAAATGTCTTATTGAAAGTTTGATTTTTAATTATTATAATAATAAAAAATCTTCAATTTGCTGATCAATCATTCATAATATGTATAATTTTTTTTTCCTCAGTATTTTTGGGATTATACCTGTCCTTGTTTTGTGTTTGAATTAAGACTGTCTTAATCATCACAAAAAAATCACTTTATAGTTGATACTGCAGTGAGGTGATTTCTAAAGTTTTAAATATTGGGGATGTGCTTCATTCAAATGAGTTAAGTATGATGATTTAAATCTTGTAATGGGTAACATTATATTGGGGATGTGCTTCATTCAAATGAGTTAAGTATGATGATTTAAATCTTGTAATGGGTAACATTGTTATATTTTTCTCATGATGGGCCAACATCTTCGAAACATCAAAAAATTGCTCAATACCCATTAGTTAGGTATAATTTTCAAAATTTCATGAATATTCCACATCTTCATAAGACCCCATTACAATGTTTTAGTTAGGTATAATTTTCAAAATTTCATGAATATTCCACATCTTCATAAGACCCCATTACAATGTTAGTGTGATATTTGGGGATCATACTTTCATGCATTAGCTGTTGGTTTTTATTGCTATGGCATTTTTCATAGATTTGGGATTGCAAGAACACCGATTGGATGGGGATGAGTATTTGGCTGTTATCGATGAGTTCATGGAGGCAGTGTTTACTCGCTGGCCACATGTTATTGTTCAAGTAATTCAACTGCAACTCTGGTGAAATAATTGGATTTTCTACTTTTCTTGTTTTCCATTATATTTTTAAAATTTTGCAATAAATATTTGGCAATTGTTCAACAGTTTGAAGATTTCCAAAGCAAATGGGCCTTTAAGTTATTGCAACGATACAGGAATACCTACAGAATGTTTAATGATGACGTTCAGGTTGACCATTCTCTCCTTTCTTCTTCTTGGCTTTTCCTTTCTTCTAATAATTTTTCTATTTGTACTTTGATTTCTTGTACTATACTAATTTGTCAACTTATCTAGATTTGTTTGATATTTTCAGTTCTTGAACTTTTAGGTATTTAGATTAGTATGTTATCAACTTATGAATATCTTTATCAAAACTTTATGGTGACTAATATAAACTACACTTGCTGATTTATATGACAGTACCTTCTTTTTTGTTTAGAATCTGATGGCATAACATTAGCTGGCAAAATTACAGTGGCATTTTGATTCTAAAAGCTATGCTTTATCGTTCAACCGTCATGGGCCATGATCGGCCAACACTAACAATTCATTGTCAAATTCTCTCTAGGGAACGGCAGGAGTTGCTATTGCCGGGCTTTTAGGTGCTGTGAGAGCACAAGGAAGACCGATGATCGACTTTCCAAAGCAAAAGATTGTTGTTGCTGGTGCTGGAAGGTAGTTTCATTCCTAATGTTGTTATCTAACATTATGAGATAAACTTTAGAATTTTGTATGATGATAGTGTTCATAGAGTCCCGAGGCATGCTTCATTTCGAGAAATATACAAAAAATAGTTTTTAGTTTTATTCATGATCTTGTTAACCATACAAAACTTTTAACCATGTAATCTTTCTCTTCTGTTCTAATTTGATTTCTGTCATGCTATAACTTTCCTTTACCATTTATAAGTTTCTGCTTTTTTCTTTTAATGATGCAGTGCAGGAATTGGGGTTTTAAACGCGGCAAGGAAAACCATGGCAAGGATGTTGGGAAACAATGAATCAGCATTTGAGGCTGCTCGAAGCCAATTTTGGGTGGTCGATGCTCAGGTGATCAACCGCTAATCTTTCTTTGTATTTAAAATTCTTGAGATAAAAGTTTTTACGTTTAAAATCTAACAGCAAAGTTATTACTAGACTGTCATGTTTTGATCTTTTATGTTTATAACCATACCCGGGTTGGGAATGAGATTTGAGATGATAAATATAAAACCCGTGTTTGGGGGAGGGGATTTAATTTATTGCTTGGGAAAACTCTTTTCCTAGGCATAAAAAAAGTGGCAGGGATTTTAAAACCCATACAAATGGATAGGTTTTCTATATCCTTTCTTTTTTTTTTTTCCTTTTCTTTTTGTTCTTTTATATTTTTTTTTCTTTTGTATTATTTATTCTTTCACTTGATTATTTTTCTTGTTCATTTCTTTTTTTCTTTTCTTTGTTCTTTTTCTAAATATGATTTTTTCCGATTATTTATGTTTAGTAGTGTTCTTTCTTTTATAACTCTGTTTTCCTTTTTCAATTAGATGTATTTCATGTTGAAATATAATTAATTGGTTCAAATTAAAATTTAAATTAATAATCAAAAACTATAATTGATAAAAATTAAGTAACTATACTATTGTAATAGTTATTTTATCCATACATTTTTTTAAAAATTCTTTTTATTGTTTTCTTAATAAATTATTATAAAGATTTATAAGTATATCTCATTTAATATAATTTACTCCACCATATACAACATTTAATTTTTGAAACAAGAGTGGTGCTAAATATTTATCATTAAAAGTTTTATAATTTTATTAAAATCATTTATTTGAGGATAGTTTTAAAATTTATGACAAAATAAAATTAAAAACCTAAATTTTAATGAATGAAAATTAAAATTAAAATTTAATTAGTTAAAATTATTTTAATAATCTAACTTAATAAAATAATTAACAATAGTTAAATTATCTAAAATGGTTGAAAAAACTTTATTTATATGGATTCTGAAAATATTTTTCATGCAACACCACATACCGTTATTTGATTTTCAGACATCATAAATAAAATCTTGAACCAAATAACCCCTTAATGATGTTCTCTTCTCCTTCTCAAACCTGAAGTTTTTAATGGCCTTTGTATAATTTTTTATCCAACATGTAATTTTATAAAAACATAGATACACTTACTTTTTGATCCTTATTGTTCATATAAAACCAAGGGTTGAACATATTGGGAAAAAGACTTTGGATCTGACCATTTGGCTCAATAAATATCTCACGAGTTTTTGGCCTACTAAATAATGTAGGTGAGGCTATACTTCCTAGTTTTGGAAGATGAGCATTTTACGGCCGGCAAGTTTTTTGTAAAGACAAAAAGTATTGCTTGTTACTTAAAGCACTTATCTTTGTTTTTTTCATTAAAAAAAAAAAAAGAACTTTGTGCACGTATATTTGTTTCATCTATTCAGTCATGTCAAGAAAAAGAATTGTGAGCTTTGCTTGTATTATTGAATTCAGCCAACATTTTCCAGTGTATGAATATTTCTTGCTTACAAATTGCAGTGAGACCTTCATTATCTAAGGTTACATCCATTATACTCTAGGATGTTGTTTTGTCATGTTGTTGTCCCTCTACTGGGTACATCGTATGTCAATAGCACCTGGGTGTTGTGGGAGCAAACATTTCCCATATTTGTTAATTGTTTCCTTGTTATTGTCAGGGTTTGATCACAGAGGAACGAGAAAACATTGATCAAGATGCAAGCCCATTTGCAAGGAAGGTCAAAGAAATTAATCGTCAAGGATTGAGGGAAGGTGCAAGTCTAGTGGAAGTGGTCTGTAAATTTTCCTTCCTCATTTATAGCTACTTTTTCATAGAGTAATCATGTCTTCCTTCTTATCTCCACTATCATCTTTGTTTTGACGTTGACTTTTAGAAATTATAAGTTGTTCAAAATCGTGGGATTTGAGTGGAGAACTTAAATAATTATTGTAGGAAATTACTAAAATCTTTTGAGGCAACATAATTTCTATGAAATAATAGATCCTTCTTGCGTTAATTTATTTCAGTGCGACTTTTCTATTTTATTTGATTCTTAGTTTTTTAATTCTACTGCCCCCATATGGTATAAATTTGAATTTCTTCCATTTTCTTGAAAATGTTAATATTAGGTACAAAAAGTGAAACCTGATGTGCTTCTGGGATTGTCTGCAGTTGGTGGATTGTTCACAAAGGAGGTATTAAACATGGTTCTTTTGATACAAAATATTTCTGGTCACCATTCACTTGTCTCCTTAATATTTTCTTTTCAGAGATAACCAACTTGCTGTTCTTTGAGTTATTTGTGCCTTATAATGTGTGTTAGATTTCCTTTGTTTCAAAATGTCACTTTTGATTAAAAATAAAATCAGTTTGATTTATCTATTATCTTTTCGGTAAGATACGGTGGGAGCCCCTGTGGGACTTAAAGAAATGATGGTTGAAAATATAAACAAAAGGAGAGTGAAAAAAAAAAGGTAAATAAAAAAGATGTTGAAAAGGGCAGCTCTAAACTCATTTGGATATCGTACATATTTTTGCATTAAATGTTCATGATATGTATACATGAGCGACCTTAGGTTAAGTAGAAAATTTTGGGTGGTTACAACTCAAATGTGAAACTTGTGCAGTTTTAATCATTTTGTACAACATGCGTTTAGGTATTAGAGGCTCTTAAAGGATCAACTGCGACAAGACCTGCTATTTTTGCCATGTCTAATCCTACAACAAACGGTACGGTTGTACAGTTTATGAATCTCTCTACTTGTGCATAGGTCACAAATCTCGCCCTTTGGTTAGTAATGCTTACAGTTTGAATTGTTGTCTAATGTAGCCGAGTGCACTCCTGAACAAGCATTCTCAATCTTGGGTGAAAACATCATATTTGCGAGTGGAAGCCCATTCAAGGATATTAATTTTGGTATGTTGGAAAAACAAGCAAACGTTTACTAGCTGCGAGAAGACAGGAAATTTTTTGGATTCATTGGGCGCAAAATTATTATCTTCAAACTAGCAAGTGACATTGTGCGGCACTTTTAAACATCTACTTAGCTTTTAACATTCTGTTTCAATTAACATCCATTTTTAAAATCCTTATATATTTTAAAGAGAGGGTAAGCTTTTCTTTTGCTTCTTATTTGAATTTTTATTTAAGGACAGAGCTTTGGGTGTTTAATGTGAACGGGTGTAGTGTTTTTCTTTCAACTAAATTTGAGCAGCAAGTGCCTCCTTTTTTCGTTATGCATCAATAATTTGAGAATTTGTTTTGCAAAAATGTTTCTTCTCTGTACAATTTCTTTCTTGAAAAACAAACACAAATAAAGTTATAGACTTTAGTGTTATTTATCTTCATTATAATAACAATAGTTCTGTCTGTGGCAACTATAATTTGGCAAGTTGTCCTCTCACGATTCTCCTTTTTGTTCATCAGTTATGAAACTGTTGCCTTTGATTTTATTCAATTTCTATGAGTTCAAATATATTAAAAATCTTTCCTTTTCAACTGTTCCTTAGAAAATGTTCTAATATATTACAATGTTCTCCAGGGAATGGTCATATTGGCCACTGCAACCAAGGAAACAACATGTATCTTTTCCCAGGGTTAGTTTGCCAAGTTGCACATTGCAATGGCGATTTAGATAATATTTGATTATATTTAAGGTCTATAATGTGGGAGCATGCATGTTTGTACAGTAGTGGGCTCGGTACTCTTCTATCTGGGGCTCCTATCGTATCTGATGGCATGCTGCAGGCTGCTGCCGAGTGGTAAGCCTTCTCCTATACATTCAACTTTTTGTAGATCAACTTTTGTTGATGCAAATGTCAAAGGAACAATCCTGAAGTTATAGACGGATGGAATTTAGTCATTTTGCAGTATAGCATAGTGTAACTTTTTGTTTCAAGTTTGGACTTGGTTGGTGCGGTAGCTAGAAAGAACTCTTGACTGGAAAAGGGTCTTTGTTTTTTCTGGACATAGAGAAATTTTTTACCAAGTATAATAGAAGTCCCACATCGATTGGAGAGTAGAAAATCTTGAGGGGAAATCTAAAGAGGACAATATCTGCTAGTGGTAGGTTTGAGCTATTCCAAATAGTATCAGAGCCAAACACCGTGCGATGTGCTAGCGAGGAGGCTGAACCTCAAAGGGGAGGACATGAGGCGGGGGTGGATTGGAGCCCACGTCGATTGGAGAAAGAAATGAGTGCCAGTGAGGACGCTGGGCCCAAAAGGGGGTGGATTGTGAGATCTCACATCAATTAGAGAGGAGAACAAAACATTCTTTATAAGGGTGTGAGAATCTCTCCCTAGCACACGTGTTTAAAAAATGAATCTTGAGGGGAAGCCGAAAGAGGACAACATCTGCTAGCGGTGGGCTTTGACTATTATACTTGAAGAAAGGAGTCAAAGCAATTCTTTTCGATAAGGTTAAATTACTAATAAAATTAAAAGCTTTAAGATTCCATTAGATGTACAATTCAAATTTATATTTAATAGTCATTTTAAAAGTTTCGAATTTGTCAAATATCTATTAGGCAGAAAATTAAAAGTTTAAGAATCATAGACACAATGACCACAAAATAAAATGAGCAGGAATATCTTCAAACTAATGATTCTGTCATTCTATTTGTAACAACAGCCTCGCTGCATATATGACTGAAGATGAAGTCCACGAAGGAATTATTTATCCATCAATTTCCAGGTAATTCATCATCTTTATTTGATGTTTATATACTTCTCTTTAGGATTGAGATGAGAAAGTGAGAAGTTTCATGTTTTTGTTTGTAGAATCCGTGATATTACAAAGGAAATCGCTGCAGCTGTTATTATGGAAGCGATAGAAGAGGATCTTGTTGCAGGATACCGTGATGTAGATGCTCGAGAACTCCAAAAATTTAACAAGGTATTTTTAGAAACTTTAAACAGTAATCACAGACGTTCCATGCATGATTCATACTTTTTAGGCATTTTTCGATGAAGTTGAAACTATTGTTAAAGTCAATGAACATGGTTGAACTAGTTCGAATATATATTCTAAATCAAGAGGTCAAAATCTTGAATGTGATGTCCCACGTTGGTTGGGGAGGAGAACAAACCACCATTGGTGTGGAAACCTTCCCCTAACAGACGTGTTTTAAAGCCTCGAGGGGAAACCTGAAAGGAAAAGCTCAAAGAGGACAATATCTACTAGCGGTGGATCTGGGTCGTTACAAATGGTGTTAGAGCCAGACACCGGACGATGTGCCAGCCTTCTCGCTGTTCCCCGAAGGGGGGTAGACACGAGATGGTGTGCCAGTAAAGACGCTGGGCCCTAAAGAGGGTGGTTTTGGGGGCGGTCCTACATTGATTGGAGGAAGGAAAGAGTGCCCCACATTGGGGAAGGGGGGTGGACTGTGATGTCCCATATTGGTTGGGCAGAGAACAAACCACCATTTATAAAGGTGTGGGAACCTTCGCCTAGCAGACGCGTTTTAAACCTTTGAGGGAAAGCTCGAAAGGAAAAGTCCAAAGAGGACTTATCTGCTAACGGTGGATCTGGGTCGTTACATTGAATCTCTACTTTGTTGAACTCAAAAGATGAAAAAAAAAAAAGGATTGTTCAAGCACATAACGGGATCGTACTTGTAGTTGACTAATCATTCAAATCAAATTATAAGTCAAAGACATCACCATGAGTAATGCAATTTTCATATTTGTTTTCTTTTCCAGGAACAAATTTTGGAATTTGTGAAGAACAACATGTGGGTGCAATTTTCATATTTGTTTTCTTTTCCAGGAACAAATTTTGGAATTTGTGAAGAACAACATGTGGGATCCAGATTACCCGACAGTAGTTTACCATCAGGATTGATTTATTGTTGTAAGAACAGAATAATAATATTATTTCATTCCAAGCAGTATTGATCTGTTTTTGAAAAGAACAGAATAATAATAATATTTCATAATATTATTTCATTCCAAGCAGTATTGATCTGTTTTTGAAAAGAACAGAATAATAATAATATTTCATGTAACTGTGTAGAATGCCACACGTTACAAGATTTTCTAATGCAAGGAAGCCACAAAGAGCAGAGTTGTTTATACGTTCATGATCTATCTTTTTCCAAATATTTTCAGAGTTGGTAATTTTATCTCCCAGAGTTGTTTATACGTTCATGATCTATCTTTTTCCAAATATTTTCAGAGTTGGTAATTTTATCTCCCATGAACAGCATTTATATTCAAATTATGGGATTTTTGTTGTATGATCTCAATTTTAAAGCGATTTTAATGCAATTTTTGGTGCTATAATTTTGTTGGATTGAGATTCTTATGTATATTTACCACTTATTTCTATGAGTCCAAATGTTTTGAAATGGGACAATTTAGTAGCATTTATATTTATAGGAACGACGGAAGTTGGCTTGTTGGCTTTTGTTTTTTGTTTTTCGAGTTCAACAATTATAGAGTAGATCTAACGAATCTATAACTTTCTTTACATTAAAATTCCTTCGTTTAGGGGTTGATTCCCTTTACACGGTACTGAGCCACATCGAATGACTCTTATTAATACAACATTAAAGATTCAATTTACTAGGACAATGGATCAGGAAATTTATGGCTGAGCTTGACCTTTAAACTATATTTAGTCTTTAATTAATTTTCCCTTGGAAAAAGGAAGAATTGTTTATTTATGGATGTTTTCCAATATAATTATAATTACGTATGCATTATTAGAAGAGGACAAACAAACGCCAGATTAGTTCTTAATTTCTAATAGGAACATTTTAAGCAATTTTAAAAGCCGATCGGATCGGGCTAAATGGACCGAACCGGGCCGGCTAAGACAAAGCCGTTAACAATACTTTAATTTGAAAAAAAAAAAAATAAATAAATAAAATAAAATCGTGGGATGCAATCGTCATTGCCAACAATCCCAATAACGAACAAATAATAAATAAATAAAATAAAATCGTGGGATGCAATCGTCATTGCCAACAATCCCAATAACGAACAAATTTATCACCAGCTTTTTCTTTGTGGAACTTCCCATCCCGTGGGGCCCACCGTTACAACATTCATATAAAAAAAGTTTTTAAATATTCAAATTCAAAATTTGAAAATTCGCACGTGACTTACACGTGCGGTGTATTTTAGCTAAAAGCCCCCATCAACAGCTTAACAATTGTCCGGAGCAAAAGCGCATTTTAGCCGTTTTCAACGGGCTTCTGACGACTGTCCAAAAAGTAAAGTGGCGAGCACCCAGGCCATTTCTTCCACAGCTCTTTCAATTTTTGTCCATTCATCTTCTGTTTGATTCTTCAAAACAGTTGGCCATTTCTTCCACAGCTCTTTCAATTTTTGTCCATTCATCTTCTGTTTGATTCTTCAAAACAGTTCTCAAATTCTCTTCCTTCTTTTTTGCTGATTCTCTCTCGTTCTTACCTTCTTGTTTTTTGGGTTTTGTGTGCTTGATTTCGAGGGTTTTGCGAGGGAGGTGATTGTTTTCTTTGTTGATTTCTTTCGGTGGTGTTTGAAGATGACGACCATGGAGAGTTTGATTGGGCTGGTGAATCGGATCCAGAGAGCTTGTACTATGCTCGGTGACTATGGCGGTGGTGATAACGCCTTTTCTGGTGAATCGGATCCAGAGAGCTTGTACTATGCTCGGTGACTATGGCGGTGGTGATAACGCCTTTTCTTCTCTCTGGGAAGCCCTTCCCTCTGTTGCTGTTGTCGGTGGACAGGTTCTACTTCTCTTTCTCAATTTTCTCTTGATTTTCGTTTCTTCTTTTGTTACTTCTGTAGCAACTGTTGGAAATTCTCGTCGGCGTTCGAGGAACTATTGTCGAGGAGGAGTTTCGGCTTTAGTATTTCAAAGTGGAGTTAGCTCGTCGGCGTTCGAGGAACTATTGTCGAGGAGGAGTTTCGGCTTTAGTATTTCAAAGTGGAGTTAGGTTGCTGAAGAATTCGTTCGTGGCTAGGGTTTTAGGGAGATGGAATGAGTTTTTCACCAATCAAAATGAATCACTTCTGTTCGATTTCTCACTGTTTGTTTATTTCTCTCATGAACAGAGTTCTGGAACAAAATGAATCACTTCTGTTCGATTTCTCACTGTTTGTTTATTTCTCTCATGAACAGAGTTCTGGAAAATCTTCGGTTCTTGAAAGTATCGTTGGTCGCGATTTTCTTCCGAGAGGTTCAGGTGAGGCATTTGATCTTGGTTTACTTCGAATTGCTTAGTTTACTTGTTAATTTACACTGCTTAATTGGTTACTTGTTTATAATTCCAGGGATAGTAACGCGGCGGCCATTAGTATTGCAGCTTCACAAGACAGAGGAGGGGTCGCAAGAGTATGCTGAGTTTCTTCACCTTCCCAAGAGGAGATTTACGGACTTTGGTATGCTGCCATTTCAATGTGTTCTTGCTTGTCTGCCATTTCGATGTGTTCTAAATTGCCTGTTCTATTTTCTATTTGTTGTAATTTGTCTGTTCTATCTTCTACTTGGATTCAACATTTCCTCTTGTTGTAATGTTCTACAGCTGCGGTCCGTAAAGAAATTCAGGATGAGACCGACAGAGTAACTGGGAGGACAAAGCAGATATCCCCAGTTCCTATCCATCTTAGCATTTACTCACCAAATGGTATCTCCTTTTTGCCCGTTGATTCTTTAATGAATGGCTCATTTACCATGGTTGTGGGAATTCGTTCGATCCTCGGTTGCCTGAACAATGTCAATTCTATATATATAATGGTCTTCTTGGTGATCCTTCTCTGGTTCAATTTGTTGGTGTTCACATGTCAATTTTATATATATAATGGTCTTCTTGGTGATCCTTCTCTGGTTCAATTTGTTGGTGTTCACTGTTACTTTACTAATTACCCATAATTTGTATTTGTATCATTTATAATGGTTTTTTTTTTTTCATTTGTTTGCCTTCTTTTATTGCTATGTTCCATCTTAATGAACAACAAAGCTAATCTTTTTGGAAGTGATTAACCAGAATGGAATTTTCAGGACAATCTTAACACCTATTTACTTATTTTATACACCGACCGTTGTAAGGTTGATTGAGTACATTAATATTGAAATGTTCTAACTCTTGGTTTCTTTCGTTTTTCAGTTGTCAACCTAACTCTGATTGATTTACCTGGGAAATGTTCTAACTCTTGGTTTCTTTCGTTTTTCAGTTGTCAACCTAACTCTGATTGATTTACCTGGTTTGACAAAAGTTGCAGTAGGTATGTTTAAATGTTATGCTGAAAAACATTTGGTTCAGCAGGATTTATATATTGTTTAATAATGGATGTATTTTTTTCTTTTTAAATTAGAGGGACAGCCCGAAAGTATTGTTCAAGACATTGAGGTCATGGTTCGAACTTATGTTGAGAAGGTAATGAGATTATATATTCCATTTCAGTAATAATTATTTTGTGATGAATGGTCAAGCCTTGCACATGAAGTTCTTTGGGTACTCAAGTTATGGTTCTTGCGTTCGCTTCGTTTCTTGGTCAAGCCTTGCACATGAAGTTCTTTGGGTACTCAAGTTATGGTTCTTGCGTTCGCTTCGTTTCTGTTTACCTTTATAACAGCTTCATAATTGCAATTATGAACACGTTGTGGTGCTTACCTTCTCGAATGTTAATTATAAGTGTATTACATCAAATGTGATATTTGTTTTTTGCATGTTTTTTTTACAGCCTGAATGTTAATTATAAGTGTATTACATCAAATGTGATATTTGTTTTTTGCATGTTTTTTTTACAGCCTAATTGCATTATTCTTGCCATTTCTCCTGCCAATCAAGACATAGCCACTTCGGATGCTATAAAACTTGCCAGGGAAGTGGCTTGCCATTTCTCCTGCCAATCAAGACATAGCCACTTCGGATGCTATAAAACTTGCCAGGGAAGTGGACCCATCCGGTATGCGCTGCTTGTATTTTCTTCCTTTTTCATCTCTCTCTCTCTCTCTCTCTCTTTGCAGAATTGGAACTGTAAATTTTGTAGCTTTCCAAGCTTATGATCATCTCTCTCTCTCTCTCTCTTTGCAGAATTGGAACTGTAAATTTTGTAGCTTTCCAAGCTTATGATCATGTTGTTGCTTGTGCAATTGAGTAGGGGAACGAACTTTTGGAGTGTTGACAAAGCTTGACTTGATGGACAAAGGAACTAATGCTTTGGATGTAAGTTTTAATTAAAACCTTGCTAAAATAATATTTAACTCAACAAGATATGAGTTGTTAATGAGTTTATAAGTGTAACGGCCCAAGTCCACGTTGGGTGGGGAGAAGAGATACATTCTTTATAAGGGTGTGGAAACCTCTCCCTAGCCTACGCGTTTTAAAAACCTTGAGGGGAAGCCCGAAGGGAAAGTCCAAAGAGGACACTATCTGCTAGCGGTGGACTTGGGTCGTTACAATTAGAACGTGTAACGCTCAGAGATTCAATGTTGCATATATATCCTTAGTTTTTAAATTAAAGGAGGAATTAAAAACATATATATTCTTTTTATTCCTAAAGGTATTGGAAGGAAGATCATATCGACTGCAACACCCATGGGTTGGCATAGTGAACCGATCTCAAGCTGACATAAACAAAAATGTAGATATGATTATTGCTAGGCGTAAGGAGCGTGAGTACTTTGCAACTAGTTCTGACTATGGACACTTAGCAAGTAAAATGGGTTCGGCGTAAGGAGCGTGAGTACTTTGCAACTAGTTCTGACTATGGACACTTAGCAAGTAAAATGGGTTCAGAGTATCTCGCAAAGCTCTTATCAAAGGTTTGGTTATAGGTTCCAAATTTATTGTCTTTAAATGAAATTTTTGTTATGCTAGAAAAGGCAATCATTGTTATCGTGCATTCTTGTTCTTGTAGCACTTGGAGTCTGTGATTAGAGCTCGGATACCCAGTATCACTTCTTTGATTAACAAAAGCATTGATGAACTTGAATCTGAGATGGATCATCTTGGCCGACCCATTGCTGTCGATGCTGGGGTGAGAAACATATTGCTTTTGTTATAGATTGTGAAGTGTGTTCTGATCGTTACACTTTTACTTAGGGGTGAGAAACATATTGCTTTTGTTATAGATTGTGAAGTGTGTTCTGATCGTTACACTTTTACTTACCTATTTCATCTCAGGCTCAATTGTACACGATTTTGGAACTTTGCCGTGCTTTTGATCGGATTTTTAAGGAGCACCTGGAAGGAGGGTATAGTATATAGTGTTTTATAAAATTCTTATCTTCAGTTCTTTATGATTTTTCTTCTGAATATATAGAATGTAGGTATCATATTTATGAACAAACAATGATTTCTTAATTTTCTCCCTCAAAGGCGAAGAAAGCTAGAGATGAATATTTTCTCCCTCAAAGGCGAAGAAAGCTAGAGATTTCATAATTTTTGTTTCTCTTCTAGGCGGCCTGGAGGTGATCGTATCTATGGGGTTTTCGACCACCAGCTTCCTGCTGCTTTGAGAAAGCTTCCCTTCGATCGCCATCTTTCCATGCAGAATGTGAGAAAAATTGTCTCGGAGGCAGATGGTTATCAACCTCACTTGATTGCTCCCGAACAAGGTTACCGACGACTAATCGAGGGATCTCTGAATTATTTCAGGGGGCCAGCTGAGGCTTCTGTGGATGCTGTAAGTCACTTCTTTTAGCTTCTCTTTTAATTGGATGTCATTATTAGTCTTTACGTTCTAGTCATTTTTGAGAGCCTCTTACATATGAAACTTCCATTTAGGTTCACTTTGTTTTAAAAGAACTTGTGAGGAAGTCCATTGGAGAAACACAGGTAAATTATACTGGTGGTTCACTTTGTTTTAAAAGAACTTGTGAGGAAGTCCATTGGAGAAACACAGGTAAATTATACTGGTGCTCTAGCTTTTGAGTTCCTCAGGAGGATTTGTTACAAGACTATATATATATATATATATTTTAAATTTGTTCATGTTTTGATTTGGACTTTTAGGAATTAAAGCGCTTATATATATATATATATATTTTAAATTTGTTCATGTTTTGATTTGGACTTTTAGGAATTAAAGCGCTTTCCCACTTTACAAGCTGAGATAGCTGCTGCTTCAAATGAGGCCTTGGAAAGATTTCGTGACGAGAGTAAGAAGACGGTGATACGTCTCGTTGACATGGAATCTTCCTACTTGACTGTGGATTTCTTTCGAAGACTTCCTCAGGAGATAGAGAAAGCCGGAGGCCCGGGTGCTGCTGCTGCCGCTGCCCCGACAGGGGATCGATACGCAGAGGGTCATTTTCGGCGGATAGGATCAAACGTTTCCTCTTATGTGGGAATGGTATCAGACACTTTAAGAAATACTATCCCCAAAGCAGTGGTTTATTGCCAAGTCAAGGAAGCCAAGCAGTCGTTGCTTAATCATTTCTACACGCTCTTAGGGAGAAAAGAGGTAAATGTTTATCGTTCTCTATTTCTTTTATTAAGAAACTTCCCTTTTTCTTGCCTATTTTTCTGTATGACCTGGGGCAACACCTAATTATACTAATTTTCTCAAACCTTCACCAGTCGTCTGTAGAATTCATGTTGCCGTTATTGTTGAGCTATGTCGAGGTCTCGACATGTAATTTTAACTGTTATGTGTTGAGCTATGCTCGTTCTCACTAGTTAACGTTTATTTGGGAAGTTTGGGAAGCGCAATGCCTTTGAATTTGGGAGTTTCTTCCTTTTTTTTATCGGATTCATTCGAGTGATTAACAATCATTAGTTATTAATTAACTAGGATTTGGTAAGATTTTTAGAAATCATCATTTATTTGTTTTTCCGTTTAGGCCAAGCAGCTTTCTCAATTACTGGATGAAGACCCTGCACTAATGGAGAGAAGGCAGCAATGTTCAAAGAGGCTCGAGCTCTACAAGGCAGCCAGGGACGAAATCGATTCAGTGTCGTGGGCACGTTGACGCCGATGAGATATATCAGACGCCTTGTATGATATATATATTATTAACTGAATTTGTTGGTTTTATTACTATTCTTTTGTAGTCATCTTGTTATGATGTATTTTTAGTTACTGTGATAAGAAGTTTGGACAATGGGATAGATATACTTGCTTGATGTGTATTGATATTGCATCTCTCAGTGTAATATATTTTTTTATTGGCCTTCCAAGTTTCTGTGGATTAAACATATAATAATTTTTTTTTTTTTTGGTATTTTATCTTTAAATTATCCGTCCATCCAACTACAAATCAAGCAACATAAATGATAGGTTAACTTATATAATTTTTTATAAGTCTTCTTTTTATAAATATAAATTTATTTGATTTTTTTACTTGAAATTTATTATTATTATTTAATTAAATTTAATCAAAATTGACTATTATTATTTAATTAAATTTAATCAAAATTGACTATGGGATATTTGTTGATTAAAAAGGCCAGCTCCCATAGTGTGACGGACAATGAGTACAAGGCTTAGGAACGAATTCACTGTTGTAGGCTGATCGGCGATTACTAGCGATTCTGGCTTCATCCAAGCGAGTTGCAGCCTACATTCCGAACTGAGGACGGGTTTTTGGAGTTAACTCATCCTCACGGGATCACGGCCCTTTGTCTTGGCCATTGTAGCACGTATGTCATCCAAGGCATAAGGGGCATGATGACTTGACGTCATCCTCACCTTCCTTCAACTTATCACTAGCAGTCTACTTAGGTTCCAACCTCGGTATTTTAACAAATGGTATTCAATAATTTTTTTTTTTGCCATGTTAACAAACTACAAAATACTTTGGAAAATAAAATGGATGAGAAAAAACTTTCATTTATTTTTAAGGAAAATAAAACATTTGAATTTATAATCAAATTCTATTTTTTTTTTTAAAACAAAAGTTTCTGTTTTATATTATTTATTTAAATTCTCAAAATTAACCTAATTTTTAAAAAACATAAGAAAATAGCAGTTAATAGAACAAAGAAATATGTGAATGTAAAAAATCAAATAATTATCAAACATCACTTAATATTATATAATTATACATTAAAATCAGTTGTTATATGGTACATTAAAATCGTTGGGAGCTCCCACCTTAAACATTGTACTGGTGCTTTGAAGACCCAAAGCTACTAATTATGTGTGATATTCTACTATCCATTCGGAGTACACAATCAAGTTTGACGACACAACGACCATTACCTGCCCCCTCACGATGTCGGGGAGATATCATGGACATCGATCTTGTAATTTAAAGTCGTCGTAGTAGTTATATTTATGTGCAATTCTACTTTCTTTTTCTCAGCACTTCTGGGGGACTAATTCTGTTAGAGTTGCTAACATGTTCCTATTTATCATTTCTTATTGTTGAACATGAGATCGTTGATTCTGTTAATCCCAATATCGGATATCGGTTCAATAGGTCGATCTTCTTCTTCTGAAAAAGTAGAGATAGATGGTTCTTTACTGAATTCATCTGGAGAAAATAAAAACTTGATTTCAGAAATCTTGTGACTGAAGCTACAAACAAGAAACCAGATCATGATTTTCATATAAAATAAGGAATATGGTGAGACTAAACATTTTGCAATGTATTTATCTATTAAAGCTTGAATTTCCTCGGCTTTGTGGGGATATCTCAATCCCTGTCCTTGTTATTTTTCCTTGTCGATCAATGTAAGCAAGTTTCTTATCGAGATATATACAGAAACCAATGAGACAAAAGGAGCAAATTTTGGAACTCTTTTGATCAAATCCCTATAGGGATTGAGGGAGATAGAATGGATGGTTGTTGATGTCATCCGACGGTCTGGAGGGCTTTTGATTATGTGGGTGAGTCAAAATTGGCAGTTTCAGAGCATATAAAAGGAGGTTATACCATCGCTGTTAAATTTTCTACTCGGTGTAAGAAATTTGTTGGACAACAAATGTCTATGGGGCTAATGATTATAGAGAAAACATGGTGTATTGGAGGTGCTTTTAATATTACTCAATGAACAAGCGAAAGATCCCCTTTGGATAGTTAAACAAAGGGCATGAGAAAGTTTAACAAGTTGGTTAAAGATCTTGGTCTTATGGAAATACCTCCTTCTAATGGAAGTTTACTTAGTCACAGGTAGGTCATGATTCCTCCAGCTCTGCTTGATCGATTCTTAGTCTCTAAGGAATGTGATTTTTCATTTTTTTTTTGGGGATAATTCTAGAGTTTCAAGACAATGCTGGTTGAAGTTGTTCTCGGTTTTCCATATTCAATGGGTGGGCTCCAATTCCTTCAATGATACATTCTTCATTGGCTAAATAGGGTCGTCTTTGGTTCCTAAATCGAAGTTGTTCTGGTCCATCACGGTTAAAGCTCTTCACCCAAAATTATGGTCTGAAGGTTTTTTTTTTTCTTCACCACGGTTAAAGCTCTTCACCCAACATTCTTCAAAGCTTTTTTTTTCTTCAGCTCGTCTCAGTATTCTTCCTAGTGTTCAGCAGATTATTCTGTTCAGGGTTTATCTATTAATTGGAATATTTTTATTTTTCTGTTGCTTTTATTTGTTTTATTGTTTTTCAGTTTTTTCTCCATGCTTTTGTAGAGTTTGTAATTTTTGAGTTTTTTAGTCTCTTTTTATTAAACCAATGAAAAGTTTTGTTTCCTTTTATCTCGATTCAACTTGAAGTTAAGAATCTTCCAGTAATCCATGGTTTAAAAAGACGAGTAAAAAAAAAAACATAAAATACCTGCAATTAGACTTAAAAGCTTCAATAATAATGAACTCATGCATCATTTCAAACTCTCAAAAAGGTTGAGACCAATGTAAGAGAGAAAAATGAACATAAGTTAAGCATCTAATCAAAGGGAGGGCAAACAAAATAAACGGAATAAAGGAAACTAAGCTTACCAAACATTATATTGAAGGAAGTTGGCGGTGGAGTGGACATAAAGTTGAGACCAATGTAAAATAGCCATGCTAATGCTATAGAAACCATGACATAGGCAGGCACCGCCAGAGCCCAGTACCTACGAAGAAATCATTGCCCATTTTATTCACCCAACCAAACAATCATTTTACTACAACGTCTTTACTGCCAGGAAACAGAAGTATGGACTGTAAGAGTAAAATATTAGATATGACATCGCATTCTCT
The DNA here is from genome assembly GCF_002738345.1 of Cucurbita maxima. Taxonomy (NCBI): domain Eukaryota; kingdom Viridiplantae; phylum Streptophyta; class Magnoliopsida; order Cucurbitales; family Cucurbitaceae; genus Cucurbita; species Cucurbita maxima. The sequence continues at coordinate 15,677 of NW_019272139.1, read as the reverse complement.
AGACATATAACCGTATATGCATGAATTTGTTTATTCACTAAAACAGGAATCTGTTTATACCAATTTCCCATTACTATACTTTTAATCACATAAATTTTCTAAGGAGAATATTGTAATCTTTCACAGTACTTCATAATTATTTTTACTTCATAATAATTGACAAAAAGATCAATATCGACAATTTTTTTTTTAAGAAATCCTTAAGAAAACTAGAATTTTTGAGTCGTGGGATGAAAGTTCGGTGGCTGTTTTGAAGAGATTTTGTGGGAAGTTCTCCATCTCAATCTGGTGAATTTATGCTAGATTTTGGGAGCCTACGCCCTCCGTCCAACCATGTTCAAGAGGAGTTTTGGAGAGAAATTTAAGATCCTTATGGAGTAACAGGTTGGTGTATTAGAGCTGGTTCGGTTTCATGAGATTGACCTTTAAGAAAATCTATAGGTGGAGTGTGCACTGTGAGTTTGAGAATAGGGGGATTCAATAAATTGATTTGAGAGCAAAGTCTGATTGAGAAAACTCCTATCAATAGCGGTGCACTAGAGGCAAATAAATCTCAGGAGATTGTCCTCGACAAATCTTTAGGTTAAATGGAGTTATTCACGAAGCATACAACTTAATGCACTTAGACCTCGATGCAGTTTTAATTTAACTAAGAAGGATGACTTCCTACGACTCCATACTCATAGAATAATTTCAGTTAATGCTTATTTTGTTCAAACAATGTAGCCCTTAAGGGAAGGCAAAATAGTGCCGTTCATAGCAATGAAATAGGGTCATTCATAGCAATGAAGAAAGAATAACAAAGGATCGGGATATTGCTGACCTGCTAGGATAGTAGAAGATTCCAACGGAATGCAGCCAAGAGTCTGGAACATATGCCCAGATCAAGTATACACCTGTTCACAAGAAACTCAGAAATTTAAGCTCAAATAATTCTTCAGAGGTAATAAATTAAAGGAAAAATGATTCAATATTCCAATACTGTTCTGTAATTAATTGGATCCCAACTGTTTTTGAAACATTCCATTGTTAAACTACATAATCAAAGCTCCCTAACGCAAAGCAAACATATGTAGTGACTCAACAGGCATGTACATGAAGCGAACCTGTAGCAACCACTGTTGTGATGGAACCCACAAACCCGTAAACTTCTGAAGGTTTGGGGCCATGTTCTCCCGATAGCCCAAACCCAGGCGCTTTGTCATCTCTGTCCAAGGAGATCAAAGTTCTTCGTTTCTTTGACAGACTGAGTATTCTTCTAGGGCTACTAACAGAATGGAGATCTTCCATATGTTAAACTTCTCAGACCGGATATATATTCGGTAGTTCGAATTCTAAACTATCCTAATCCAAATTTCTCAATGTAGACTTCTTCTCAGCTAATCTTCAATTAGTTTCCTGCACTTGCATAAATTGTATTTTGACTGTGTATAATTTTTTCATAAAAATATAAATCAGATAAAAGATGTGCCAAAATTTTAGGGGCCAAATAGTTCAATTCAAACAGGAAGTGAAGACAACAGTTGATGATCAAACATCTGGATGTAGCTTGCATTTGAAAAAAAAATCATAAAATGGAGATTCTGAACTTTTCATCGACATCAATTTCCTAGACATAACAGGTGAAATCTTAGTCAAGTTATTCCTTGTTTGGAGCATCAACGATAGTCCCCATGACACCTTTTTAAAGCCAAAAAAAAATATGTCATAACCGGGAGAACTCAACAAGGAGAGAGCTGGAAAAAAACAAGTGATCAGATTTTCATGTTTGCTGTGAAAGCAAAAGAACGCGATAATACATATTCCGTTAATCTAAAAATTCTATCAGAATCATCATTGATATTTTTCTCCCTGAGCTGATCGCGAAGACAGTTGATTTCTAAGAGTTCAATAACTAAATTCCAATTTCTAAAGAATTTATCACGGGGATAATATAAAATTATAATTTACAAGCAACGTTGCACAAATATTCACAATAATAGCACTACTATCAACGAAGATGAGAAAGCAAAAAATTAAAAATTAAAAACACCGACGCCGTTGGCCAAAGGAAATGCGATCCAGAACTTAAAGACATCGCAGTTCATTCTCGAGTGTTTAAAGTTCGATTGCCTGGAAAATGACAGCAGTAGATTTTCTCAAGCGAGTTACTCAAATCGAACCCATCGCAAAAGAATGACAAAGAAAAAGATTGTCTCGAGATCAAAATTTTCTATTCTCCACTCGTTTTCAGCAATTCAGACCGGAACTATAGCGCGATACATGCTTGGATCCAAGCGGAAACAGCAAATCGGCAAATCGGCAAAATGTAACGACCAATTCAATCGAAAATTTGGAAAGCAATACAGAAATCAAACGAGAGTAATGCAATCGAAATTCTTCTGATATGAAAACAAGAAATCGTAATTCATACCGTCGAGAGAAGTGATCGCGCGCGAGAGAGGAGGAATATCGCAGGAGGAAGAGAGGGGATTGACTGTGCCAAAGCCACTGAAAGCTTTATTCTTTTTTCATATTCATTTTATTATTTTTTTTTTTCACATTTAAACATTTCATCCCTTCATTATACGTCTAACTTATTATTATTTTTAAAATAATGTATTTCACATCTAATAGCTTTCATCATATACACTTAATATTCTTTGTCTCCACGTCCTATTTAATTAATCTACAACTATATATATATATATATATATATATATATA
>NW_019272139.1:11751-12449 GCF_002738345.1 Cucurbita maxima | reverse complement strand
AAGCTTAAAAAAGACAATATTTGCTAGCAGTAGACTGTAAGCACTCGAAATGGAGTATATATATATATATAGCTTTAAAATATTTAATTACCTATGAAATATAATGGGTAAAATATATCTTCATCAAATCTTTACAAAATATCTACTACATATCTCAATCTTTACGAAATATCAACTACAAGGCTTTATATCCCAGTAGAAGAAGTGTGATGTCACATTGGTTGAGAGGAGAACAAATCACCATTTATAAGGGTGTGGAAACTTTCCCATAACAGACGCATTCTAAAGCCTTGAGGGGAAATCCGAAAGAGAAAGCCTAAAGAGGACCGTGGATCTAGGTTGTTACAAATGGTATTAGAGTCAGTCACTGAACGATGTGTCGGCCTTCTCGCTGTTCTCCGAAGGGGGGTAGACATGAGGCGGTGTGCCAGTAAGGTCGCTGGGCCAAAAGGGGGTGGATTTGGGGGTGGTCCCACATCGATTAGAAGATGGAAAGAGTGTCAGCGAGGACGCTGGGCCCCGAAGGGGGGGTGGATTGTGATGTTCTACATTGGTTGGGGAAGAGAACAAATCATCATTTATAAGGGTGTGGAAACCTTCCCCTAGCAGACGAGGTTTCCCCTAGCAGATGCATTCTAAAGCCTTGAGGGGAAACCCGAAAAGAAAAGCCCAAAGAGGACAATATTTGTTAGCGGTGG
>NW_019272139.1:3394-10632 GCF_002738345.1 Cucurbita maxima | reverse complement strand
GGGGGGGGGGGGGGGGGGACAAGACGGTAATAAGGTGGGGTCGGGTTGGGGATGGAGACGAAAAATGTAACCCGTGTCTCAAGTCGAGGGAAAAATTATTCTCCGCTGGCTCCCCAAATCTCTATTTAAATGAAAATTTTCACCCAAGTTAAATGAAACATCTCTAAATATATTTTGTGAGATCGCGCTTCGTTTGGAGAAGGGAACAAAACGTCGCTTATAAGGGTGTGAAAACCTCTCGTACCTGACAAATTTTAAAACCTTAAGTGAAAGCTTAAAAAAGACAATATTTGCTAGCAGTAGATTGTAAGCACTCGGAATGGGGTATATATATATATATATAGCTTTAAAATATTTAATTACCTATGAAATATAATGCGTAAAATATATCTCCATCAAATCTTTACAAAATATCTACCACATATCTCAATCTTTACGAAATATCAACTGCAAGGCTTTATATCCCAGTAGAAGAAGTGTGATGTCACATTGGTTGGGAGGAGAACAAATCACCATTTATAAGGGTGTGGAAACTTTCCCCTATCAGACGCGTTCTAAAGCCTTGAGGGGAAGTCCGAAAGGGAAAGCCTAAAGAGAACGGTGGATCTGGGTTGTTACAAATGGTATCAGAGCCAATCACTGGACGATGTGTCGGCCTTCTCGCTGTTCTCCGAAGGGGGGTAGACATGAGGCGTTGTGCCAGTAAGGTCGCTGGGCCAAAAGGGGGTGGATTTGGGGGTGGTCCCACAACGATTAGAAGATGGAAAGAGTGCCAGCGAGGACGCTGGGCCCCGAAGGGGGGGTGGATTGTGATGTCCCACATTGGTTGGGGAAGAGAACAAATCACCATTTATAAGGGTGTGGAAACCTTCCCCTAGCAGACGAGATTTCCCCTAGCAGATGCATTCTAAAGCGTTGAGGGGAAACCCAAAAGGGAAAGCCCAAAGAGGACAACCCCTAGCAGATGCAGGGAAACCCGAAAGGGAAAGCCCAAAGAGAACAATATCTGTTAGCGGTGGATATGGGTCATTACAAGAAGCTCTCGATCTTTTACTGTAAATAGGCATAACTTGTCATCGCGGGGATTTTCCTGAACACACTCAATTCATTTCTTTAGTAAGGTCGACCATTCAATATTCAATATTTTAAAATAAAAAAAAATGTTGAGCTGGTCCAACTAAAAAAAAGGTTTGCAGTTGATATTAAATTAAAAACGGAATAAAATTTATAATTAAATTTACATTTATTTTAACAATTAATTTCCGCATTGTCAAAACTATATTTAAATGCGATCCAATCGCCCCTTACAATTTACTCAAAGAAGAACCAACGAAGAAAATAAATGAAAACCATAGCCGTTGCAATTACGCGACCCTTAAAAAAGAAATAAATAATAATATAACAAGACTGTGAAATGACATGAATACCCTCCACCGACCGTAACGCTCATTCTGAGGCAAAATTTACGTGCCAATTCTTACGGTCAATCCCTTCTCTATTTAACCACCCACTCGTCCTCCTTTTGTTTCCGCGTTTTCCCTCCTCTTCTTCAGATCTCTCTCTCTCTCTCTCTCTCGATCTTTGGCGCGCTCCGTTTTCAACTGTAAGAATCAGAATCTTGCTCTCTTTTTTTTCGCCTTATATCTCTGTTAATTGCGTTACTTGTTGTTTGATCTCTGCATTGTCTTCTGTTTCCGCTTGAATTTTGTTGCGTTTCTTTGTTGATTTGCTTGGTTTTGCTGCTACCGTTTGGATCCAGCCGTGTTTTTCTTCTGGTCTTGCGAAATCTTGTGGAGAATCGAGAAATCTTAGCTTTTGAGGCTTTTCTTGTGCTGTGTGGTTTTAAATTAGTTAGTTTTTTTTTTTTTTTTCCATTCTCTTAGATCTGTCTTTGAATTTATTTACCGCCACTTTTCTGGTAGGCCAAGAATGGAAAAATTGAGAATGAACTCGGAAGTCTTTACTTATGGCTTGCATGTTCTTTCGTCTGTTTGTTCTCTAAATGATGCTTATTGGCTGTACTATTTGTGTTACGAATGTTTAACAGTTGTGCATGTTTTTATTTCTGGATCCTAAATGCTGAGCTTATGTTTTTCGTGGTGTTTTCTTTGTTGAAATAAATTACTAAGGCCAGGCATGTCGGATCTGCAAAAAATCGATGAAAGCTAATATTTATATTAATGTTTTGAAGACTTAAGTTTTTTGTTTTTTTTCTCCTCTTCTCCTCTATGTTCGAGAATTTAGAGGATAAATAGACTAAGAAGATTTGATTGCATGTATCACTTAAGTTTTAGCATGTTATGCTTTCAGCCTAATGTTCTTCCATGTTTATCTTGCCTGTCTCTCCTCCTTGCTTTAGTGCTGAAACCTGGTTTTGACATACTTTTATCTGGCTTCATGTAGTTAGTCACTTCATTTTTAAATCAGTGTGATGGGGACTGTCGTTGATGCTGCTCCAATCAAGGTATAATTTGACTACGTTTTTACTTCCTATATTGAGAAAATTTATGCCAATTGAACTACTCAGAATTTCCATTTTATGATTTTTCTGAAGTTATGTGGGGATGGTTGTCTTTGCTTCCTTCTTGGATGAACTATTTGACCTGAAATTTCAGAAAAGTTTGTTCTGATCTACATGGTTCAAATGAAATTGCAGGCAACTAATGAAAGCTTAGCTGAGAAGAAGAAGCCTACAGTTGTCTTTGTTTTGGGTAAGTATACTTTTCAAAGATTAAATTCATTCGTAGGTGCTTCCTTTCTACCTTCCTTATGAGAAGAACTTTCATTTATTTTTTTATGCTACATTTTGTTTTGGGTTCTAAGTGGTAGTTGGATTTTTTAATTACCAGGTGGGCCAGGTAGTGGCAAGGGTACCCAATGTTCAAATATCATTGAAAACTTTGGGTATACTCATCTTAGTGCTGGTGATCTTCTTCGGGCAGAGATCAAATCTGGTTCAGAGAATGGGTATGATATATGTCCTCGTACATATGTTTCCAAACTTGAATGTTAAAAATTCCATGCTTTTGGTCTCATTGCTTAAATTGAAGGAAATTCTGAATTTACTGTGAATTCCTATTTGTGCTAGATGTCAGGAATGCAAATTACATATTGTCTACTGATCCTACCATTTGATTTTCTCAGGACGATGATTCAAAACATGATTAAAGAAGGGAAGATTGTTCCTTCAGAGGTCACAATAAAGCTCCTTCAACGAGCAATGGAGGAAAGTCATAATGACAAATTTCTCATTGATGGATTCCCTCGTAATGAGGAAAATCGTGCTGCATTTGAAGCTGTTGTAAGCCATTTTCCTCTTTTCTCTGAGAATGTTTCTTTTAAAATTAAATTCCATTCTATACAATTCATTGTTGAGGTTGTTGTACAATCCAAGCTAGAAGTTCCATTTCACTTGACACAACAGTATATTTCATTGATGTTTTGCAGACAGGCATTGAACCATCTGTTGTCCTGTTCTTTGATTGTCATGAGAAAGAGATGGAGAGGCGCCTGCTGAGTAGGAATGAGGTTTGAAGGGATTCATTTCTCTTGTATTTACATTTTTTCTTTGAAATTTTAATTTGACGTTAAGAATTTCCTTTATGGATATGATTCAGGGAAGAGTGGATGACAACATTGAAACAATTAGGAAGCGGTTTAGGGTTTTCTTGGAGTCGAGCATTCCTGTGGTTGAGTACTATGAATCCAAAGGAAAAGTTCGGAAGGTTCTGATTCTTTCTCTTCAAACGTCAGTACTTTTTGGTCCTTTTTTATTTTAAATTTTGAATCATGTTCTACTCTTCTTAGATTGATGCTGCGAGGCCTATTGAGGAGGTTTTTGAATCGGTTAAAGTTGTTTTTACTCCAAAAAATGAAAAGGTAAGTTTTGATGATATGCTATGTGTATATTTTTTTTTCATTAACATGTCTTGCAATTGCTTAATAGAGAAGCTGGAACTCAGCGTTAGTTAGGCTGATGAGAAAAGTCATCAAATTTGGAGGGCTTGGGATGCCTATATAGTTCTGCTTCTTATTGGCATCAGAAAGAGATGCCAACAGAGTTTGTTGTGATTGTAGCCAAATTCCAAAATCTGAACCATGCTTGAGAACCAAACTCACACCGAGGGTCTGTTTATTTGTGGGGAATTTGAATGTCCAACATCTTTTCATGCCTGGTATTTAGATGCCGGGCACTTTGGAAGCCCAGTGTCTTCTCATAGTTCTGTTTGTTTTTTAACTGGAAAATTCCAATAAATGTTTTGTAATACAAATTAGATGAATATTGCATCCCAAGACAAAAAATTTTAATGTCGAACTTTTGCGGCCCTGAATCTTTACGCATAAGACTGTTGCCTTCTGACCTTTTGTGGCCCTGAATCACCCTTGTTGTTTTCTTTTTTGCTACAGTCTTCTTATGCGTAATACATTCTGGCATTCAATGCCTTATTACTGGTACTAACATTGCTGTGCTTTGCCTTGTTGCAGGCTAACTGAAGATCAACTACCCAGTAGTTTTGCATTAATATCTGCTTTAAGGTAAGACTTATCACAAACTTTGCAGATCGGCTTTTGTGGATGATACCTTCTTGAAAAAAAAAAAAAAAAAAAACTCTTGGCCTGTAGAAGATTTAGGTTAAATGATAATAAGATTTGTTTCTATTTTGTCCAGGTTCTTCAATTTTGTGTCAAAAAGATCTCTAACAAATTTGAAAATTTTAAAAGTTAAATCCATCTATTTAATGCAGCTCTAGGATTTCAATTTTGCGCTTTGTAGATTTGTGAATTTTTAAAAAATGTCATACTTGATAGACTAATAACATTGTTATTTAAGGAAGAATCTATTTGACATATGATTGCAATTTATAAATCTGCATAAGTAGCATTTCCCCATTTTTAAGCCTTCATGGTTGCTTCAATTCCATGTTTCTAATTTTTGTTTTTTTTTTATTCTATTGGTAGGTATTGATTTTGGTGGCTGTGTCAGAGTTGGATGTTTAGGTTCTATTCTATACAAGGAGTTAACCATATATTCTTATTATTGTTACCGTACTTTGTTACTAAGATTTGTAATAATAGTAAGTAGCAGGTTTCTTTGCATCTTACAAAAAAGAAAAAAGAAAAGGAAAAAAAAGGTCTATGTCTCTATATTCTTATTGAGATATTATCCATTGATTTAAATAATAAAGGCAAGTCTTGGTTCTCTACTATTGAGTTTTTATTAGCATTGTCTCTTCCCTTTAATGCATTGCTCCACCCCATCCCCATCCCCATCTACACAGCCTTCAGCCATTTTTTGGCATCTAAAACTAAAAGCAGCCTCATTATATAACTTTTGACAGCTTCTTACACATAATACAGACAAGGATTCGCCGGTAGCTCATTGTAATGCTCATCTCAATTCAAGGGGAGAAAAGAAATGATCCATCCACAGCTAGACTGTAAGAGCTTCAATTTTTTACACCTTAAAATGCATGGAAATTTGAATGATAGCTAGTCCAACTGATTTTTTCCATATATTTGACATTTTTTAAAAAATATTATCAACTGTGGATACAAAATTCTTGTACATCTAATAGATACCAGTCTAGAGAATTTAATAAGATTATCAACCTATCTATTATGATACTTTAGAGATCTATTAGATATAAGTTTAACTTTAGTTATTAAGAGAGTAGGTAAATAGATGAATTTAAAGAGACCTTAGAAAGACTACAAAGGCATTCCAGACCGACTACAAGACTAGGACTATAATACAAGTTATGAGCGATAGTGAAGCCAAGTTGGATTAATTTGGAAGGCATATAAATAGAAAAGTTGAGACATTGGTGGTTGTTATTAGATGGATATGATAGGTTAAACGAACAAGATACCATTGTCCTTAATGGCATCAATGACAATCTCAATTTTGCCTTCAATTTTTGCACTCTTTGGAGGGTCGTAAGAGATGACAAATACATCAGCTTCTTTACATCTCTCAGCAATTAGGTTCCCAATAATCCGACATGCATTGTCATCAGTGGGCGATGGCAATGAATACCTTAAATCCTTGCAATTGGTGCTTGCTGCCGACACCACTTTGCTTGTTCCTCGATGCATCACTTTGGCATGTATGAACCTCCTTGAAAAGTATACATCCAAAACAAATGGCCTCATGTACATATCTGTTCTTTGCTTCCATGATTTCCTGTTTGGTCTTTTTGAAGTTTCTCCTCTAGATCTTCGTGTCCAGGCTGCTTGAATGATAGAATTCTACAAAATGAAAACACGTCGAAACCTTAGATAAAATGTTCTACTCTTACGAAGTACGACATTGTCCTCCAACATGTGGTTTTTAGACATTTATTCGTAAAGATATCCATCTTTCAAAGGGTAGAATGACCTAGAATCCTAAAAAATAAACCCATCATCTAATCAATAATCCACAAACACTAGTGATTAATGTTGAAAAAAATTATAGTTTTCATTATTCCACCTTTTCCCTCTTTCCATTGCTTTTGTTCAATTTAGTACCCATAATTTTACTCTATTGAGATATATCTCTTCCTAGATCGAAACCTCCCTCAGTCCAAGTCCACCACTAGTGTTGATTGTCCTTTTTAGACTTTCTCTCTAGGTTTTTAAAACGCGTCTGTTAGGAAGAGTTTTCCACACGAATAAAGAATTGTTTTTCTCTCGAAAAGACGTGTGATCTCACAATCCACCCCCTTTGGAGCCCAACATCCTCGTTAGCACTCGCTCCTCTCTTCAATCAATATAGGATCTCACATGGCCTCTGATGTTCAATTCTAAAACAACTCGCTACTATCATTTCAATATTCTTTAAATATAATTGCATAAATAGATAGAAAAATAGCAAATAGTATCTTTTTTAGCAGTGGATCTCTATCTCATTTATTAAGCATTTCCGGAAGTGGAAGCTTGGACTCAAACTTGGGGTGTTCTAGAAGCTCAGGAAGAACAACCCAGATTCAAACTCCTTAACTAACTCTCAACTATTCATTACAGTTTCGACTAGGCATTCCGTCGAACACCTTGGCTGCAAAATCCCAAACGCCATCCCTCTTAAAAAGAAGTGGAAGGCAAGGATTCGAATGCTATTTTATTCAACTTCATTCCCTCATCAAAACAACCACCAACAACTTCACAGATTTTTCGCGATGGGTATCGTAGAATTTCCATCATTCTTCGAAATCGAGATTTTATTTTTATGAAATAGATTCTTTTTTTTTTTTTTTTTT
>NW_019272139.1:0-3314 GCF_002738345.1 Cucurbita maxima | reverse complement strand
AAAAAAAAAAAAAAAAAAAAAAAAAAAAAAAAAAAAAAAAAAAAAGAACTTCTGTTTAAATCCTCGTGAAACCAACAAATTGGTGTTAAAATTAAAACTTTATAATATTAGGAGTAGATATGAAATTAGGTTTCGATATAATTAAATTGGCTAAATTAATAAAAAAAATATATTAATCATTTCAATAGTATCTTTTAATTAAAAAAAATACTTTTATCCTAGTTTTAGATGAATAATCATTTTAAAAATATTTTTTAACTTTAAATTTTTAGATTTTACTAATACCCTAAACATTAATGAAATTTTTCATAATTCAAGATTGTTTTTGAAGCTTTTAGAAATTTTGAGAATATTTTTGAAATAAAGTATTATTAGTTTCCATATTTTTAAACATTTTTTAGAAAATTTTTAAATTTCAATGAAAGTTTAAGAATATTTTTTTTTAAATAGAGTAAATTTTTTACCCAGTTAAATTTGTTCTCACTTTTTGTTCTGGAAAAAAAAAAAGTAAAATAGAAACGTGCAATTTAGCCAAATATATGAACACATGTTAAGAATGATGGTAAACATCAACAACCTAATAAGAGATAAAGGTTAAAATTTGCTAAACAAAACTCAAATCCAAATAATACATAAATACTCATAGGCTTAATATAAATTGATTTGTGTCGTCTTTTATTTTCTTGGGCTTTATATCTTTTATATATATTATTTTGTTAAATTATAATTTTGATATTTATGATTTGAAGAAAATTAGAGTTTTAAATGATAGAAATAGTCTCTACCCCTAATAGCCCTTAAAAAAGGGGAGGGTGCAAATCGAATGACTGAAGGGCCCATACCCATATAATATCCATATACGTAAATTAAACACTCATAGGTTCATATTATACTTTATTATAGTGATGCCCCTAACCCATTTTCAAAAAACAGAAACATAATACATAAACTAGATAACTAGATGATTACGTGGAGGCACAGGGGGTGGGTGTAGGGAGAGGCTGAAAACCGTGTCCAAGTGTTGCCTTCCACACTTGGTCCACGTTGGAGATTGAGTAGCCACACTCGTGCTCCGTCCACCCTTCCATCGCATGCACCACACCAGCAATACGCCATGCGCTCATCACTCTTCTCGCCAGCCAATTCTGTAAGCATTTATTCATTTATAGACTTAAGCATTTGTCTTCAAAAAGTCTAAAATTAATATTTTAAAATTTTATTTCTAATTTGTTCTTCATTGTTTTGAAAATTGAAATATTAACCATTTTCCCCACAGGGTGGACTTGAAATTTAATGTGGTTTACAAAATCCAACCAATAACATTTATTTAGGTTAGAAAAGGCTAATATGACATTCTAATTTACTCTAACCTAATAGGTTAAAGTATATTAAATATTTTATATTCATCATTAATGTAACATGTATTAAGAAATTTAAATTAAGAAGTTTATTCATATATATTTTTTTAAAATAAAACATTTGTGAGAAAATTTGTGTATGGAGCGTTGAACACCCACACTCGTGTTAAATGGAATAGCCTCTTCTATTATAAATACTCTAAATATCTCTTTACCCTATTAAGTTTTTGTTAGAAATCACCAATCTACAGTGGTTTGTCTACTTTGAGCCTAAGTTTTCATGTCTTTGTTTTGAGATTCTCCATGGCTTTCCCTAGAGGCCTCATGCCATAAAATGTATTCCTTACTTATAAACTCAGGATCATTTCCTAAATTAGCTAATGTGGACTCACTCCCAACAACCAATTGATGAAGGATTACAAGACACTCTGTAAAATACTTACTTTCTAGTTCTTGAGATGAAAACTTAGTAGAGCATACAAGTATTTATAATAGAGCCTACGCAATATACTCCTACCAAACTCAATCTTTTTGGAAAAAATATCTAGATCTATTCCTTAAAATATCTATATATCTTTGTTCTATAATATCTCAAGAAAATAAATATATAATAGGCTAGTATAATTATTGGACTTGACTCTACTATGCTACATAATAGTTTAATATTAGGGAGCACATAATATTTTAATAGTAGAGGAGAATTTATAACTGTAACCAATTTATTTTTAAAATATTTAATCATTTATTATTAAAATTTTTAATTTTTTTCTTAAAATATTCCGTTATCTTTGTTCCTTTTATATATTTTAAAATATATAAGCAATTATCTAGACTTAATTAAGTGGATGATATTTGAACAGAGAGTACCTCGCAAGAGTGGAGATTCTGAATAGAAGGAGGAGCCTTCATAGCAGGGGTGCAGTGGTAGTAGCAGTCTTTGCGTATAACCTTTGGAGGTAACTGTGAGAAGGGAATGAAAGTGGTTCCTTTTGGTGCCTTCAGTTGTTCTTCGTTGGTAACATCATCTCCCACTAACCATATCTGCGTCAATTTATATTTGTTAACATTATTTGTATGAAAAAACAAGAAGAAAATAGGTGAAAAGATTTTTGGAACTCACATTTTGAGAACAGCCTTTTGAAACCATTAGATTGCTCTCAAATTTGGTGTTGGATGATTTGTTGAGCTTCCTCAATTCTTCTTCACGTAACACATCTACCTGCACACAACCAAAATCATAAACTTTCACCTCATTTCACCCAAAAACTATTCAAGTTTCTTCTTTCCTGACAAACCCGATTATTATCGTTATTGACTTATAAAACACAAATATAAGAAACACTAACATAAAACATTTTTAATGGACATCAATCTAGAAGAAATTACAAGACATAGAAACTCATGCACTATGTAGTGCTTGATATTAATTGGATTTCTTGGGATGGAAAAAGTTGGTAGGGTAGAGATCATACAATATATTCATAAAATATCTTAGTATCAAACTATTTTACTACATCTTTATTCTTAAAATACCCCAATCATTTTATGAAAATATCTAGATATTTTTATTCCTAAAATATTTAAATCGTTTCTTTAAAATATATATACAATGTGTTCATATAATTATTGGGTTTGACTTCTTAGGAGTAATGATAATTTAACCTGATAAATATCTAAAATAAATATATCACAAAAGTGTTAAAAGATATTTAATTATAGAAACAAATTTCATATAAATTTTAATTATTTTACTAAATTTGTTTATGTTTTTTTTTTTTATAATAATAATGAAAGAACAAGAAGCAAATTTGAAACGTAATTCATTTTCATTTTTCTAATTAAAATGGAAAAAACGATAATATTCTCAAACGGCCCCAGAATAATAATAATAATAATAAAGAAAAAAGAAAGTTGTAGGTTATAATGCAAACCTGAATGCCTCGTTGGCACAGAGAA